>NW_006917093.1:5279923-5372508 GCF_000516985.1 Pestalotiopsis fici W106-1 | reverse complement strand
TAGAGATACTGCCGAACCCGCCCTCGAGGCAAGGCAGAAGAAGGTGCAATTTGTACCCAGTCAATACTCAAGATCTGAGGAGGCATCGGACGACTACAAGCGAAGCGAAGACGGCTCCAACCTCGAGTAAAGAAGGCTCAAGAGATGAACAGCGTGAGGGGACTGCAGATATCGTTGTTTCAACCAGTTATGAGCAAGCTCGGATCTTTACACGTACACCTCACAGCAGCCAACAATATGTAGCCCTGCCTCCGCTTGGTGCGGGCGACCTACCAGCGATGGTTCGTGTTGGGTCCAATTGTCGTTTAGTACCGCCTTGATTAGGTTTTTGTCTTCCTCGGAGATTTTCCCTAATCTTCATGCAAA
Organism: Pestalotiopsis fici W106-1; assembly: GCF_000516985.1. Lineage (NCBI taxonomy): Eukaryota > Fungi > Ascomycota > Sordariomycetes > Amphisphaeriales > Sporocadaceae > Pestalotiopsis > Pestalotiopsis fici. The sequence goes on along the minus strand of NW_006917093.1, from coordinate 5,372,142 downwards.
TGCAAAGGCTGTTTTCGCACAAGTACCATTTTTTGTTATGTAATATGTGATTTTTCCGCACCGGCTTTATTGTTGCAATGACTTGTGAGAGCCAAGCTATAAACACTACGTCTACAAAGGAGTTCTGACCTTCACACCACTATTGCTTATACCACCATCACTTGAGTATCATTTGATTCATTTTACTAATACACCTTGCTCGTAGAACAAACCTCAATTGGGTAACATGGAATGCATTTGCGACAGGGGCTGATTCGCTTAAGAGCTAATATACTATGTAACTTCTTCCTGGAACAAGCCCTATTGGGTACCATGGAATGCGGCTGGGGCAGGGGTTGGTTCGGCTAACACGGCCGTTATGCTGGTTATACCATTGTAACTGCTTTGTCATGATGTTGGAAGGAAGCGGCTTACATCGGAAAAACCCCCAATTGGGTACCATGGAATGTGTCAGCGGCAGGGTCCAACGTGATGGGAATTCCCCAGAATTACCCCCATGCAATATAAAGCCGTATTAATGAGGATGCTATCACCAAATGGCTGCATTGCTTGATCCTTTGGTCTCTTGGCTTGATGATTACAATCAGCCAAGGCTTTTGGTCCGCGACTTCCAGAGACGAGGGTACTCGTACTGGTAAGAGTCAATATGCTTCATCCTACTCTTGGCATTCATAACGTTATTGTGGCCTGGTGATTGCGAAACAATAGTCTTCTTGGCAGCCAACAATAGCAGAATCTTTAGCATGAATCCTTAGTCTCGGTATCTACCAGGTACTCTTTGATCATGAGATTTGTTGAGATAGCAGGCATGTGTTGGCTGCTACGGTGGCGAAACTACCTAAGTAGGTTTCTGGATGATGCTACTGGTTGCATATGCTTGGGTAAGAAAGAGTGGCGGTCATCAATTTCAATACTTTTGTTCAGCATCACAGTAGAAGCGGTCTAGGTCAGATCATAGATATCATAGAGGCTTCGGAGGTATTCTTGATCAGGCGTAGCAGATGTAAGAAAAGCACACTATTCTGTCTATATCATATCATAAGAGGCGTCCAAGATGTGCTTGAGGCGTGGCGCATATAAGCGAGATACACCATTCGGACTATATCATATCATAGAGGCCGCTCCAACATCAAATAGGCAGGTAATGAACCGATTTATCAGCTTCTGCCTAGTCGGCGTTGATATACCGCAGAGAGAAAAAACAAAAACAAACCTTGTCAAGTGAGGGGAACGAAGAACGAGCTAAGATCCTAGTCTTTTCTCGTTGGGTTCGCCAAGATATCAGTTGGACGCCAAGTAGTTTAGTTGCCATATTAGCCTCAAATTCTAATTGCATCCTGTCCCCGAGACAGAAGATTCGGCTGAATAGAAGCTCCCGGTTTAGGGCTTCTGCCAAGGCTTAACCATCCGTTAGGCTTGGCTTCCTATGATGCGTTTCCGGAAGGAAGCCCGAGCTGCGCTTCACATACCTCTGTTCTTCGCAACCCTCTCTCTCTGAACCAGTTGGACCCCAAAGCATTGATTGATGTTTCTCAGGAAATTATGTTTGGCGGTATGCGACACCAGAAAGATACGGAGAACGAAGAGGAGAGCGGCCTCCTGGACACCTCTGAAATTGTATTGAAGCCGGCAAAGAAAAGTATCCAGCTTCAGTCCCTCCTTCTCATCATCTCCCTCTCATTCAATGCCTTATTCGCATTTCTCGGCCTTCTCAGCCTAAGTCGCACTCAAGAGTTGGTTACATTGCCATCATATGAAGCTGGATTTGCCTCAGACCTAGGTATGGATCAGCACGAAACCCATCTTTTCTTCCGGCTTGACTAATATATCCCCTTTAGAGCCAGCTAGAAAAGAAATCGAATTGCAAGTCAAGACCTTCTCCGGGGGTGTGGAATTGACTAGCGAGGGCCACTACTTCACAGATAAAGGCGGTGATGAATTCGTCGGTCAACCACGACCAGAAATTGATGAAGCGTGGAGCAGGCTTCTAGGGGGTTGGTTTTATATAAGCCACAGAGCATTGAAAGCACAACAGTCATTCTGATAGCTTACTAGGGTTGAATCTTGACTTTGATAAAACAGAAGTTGAACTCAGAGACTCGACATTTCAATGGCCGGAATCGGGGTTGTACTTCAGCGGAGTTGATGTGTATCACTCACTCCATTGTCTGGTATGTAGAGACTCGTCATTAGTTCTTTGGGAATATTGGACGTTAATCGCTGTTTTCTTACTAGAACCGCCTCCGCCAGGCCATGTATCCCGACTATTACAAGGGTCTTTTCGACAGTCCGACGGACCCATCGCGCGTTAGACATATAGGTTTGTGGTAAAATGAGGGTTTCCCTCGACAATATTGAAACTAATGGAAGCTAGGACATTGCATCAACCAAATACGGCAGTCACTACAATGCCATGCGGACTTGACACCAATGCAGTGGAAGCTGGTGGGATCTAGAATCATCTTGAAGACAGATACTCCTCACACTTGCAGGAATTTTGATAAAATTCACCAATGGGCGACGCGGCACAGTACCCAGCTTGACACCATCCAGAGCATTCTCAATGAAACTCTCGTTATTGTAGATTAGAGATATCAGGGCAGTCGTTACTGTGTCATCCGTTTTCGATCTGGCGAACAATGAAGCGCATAGATCTAGAACTGTATTTTGATGTTCTCAATCATAATGAATCCCACTAACTATCTTATCCACTTCAGCCTAGTATGTGATGCTCAAGCTCTAGTATATAATGCTTTATCAAAACGTGCGATGCTTCACTAGATAGTGTGAGGCAATTCCTGGCGTGCAACTGCAGACTGGTCAAATCTGAGAAGCGATTCAAGTCCGTTTTCTATTTACCGGTTCTTCCCACGGATCAGCTCTCTAAACAAGCCGTCCACTCTTTCTACCAGCTCCGACGGCCGCCCAGCCTCGACCAGCTTCCCTGCATCCATGACCAACACGACATCTTTGTCCATGATAGTATCCAAGCGGTGTGCAACTGTGATGACAGTATGCTCCTTGAACTCCTCTCGCACGAGTGTCTGCATCAGCTGATCTGTCTTGCCGTCGACGTTACTTGTAGCCTCGTCGAGCAACACAACACGCCCGCGATATGGCCGCATCAACAGCGCACGAGCCAGCGAGAACATCTGTTGCTGCCCGTGAGAGAGCGGCAGCGACCTCATTGTCCGGTCGAGGGTCTCAACGGTTGAGTCGTCGCCGCTCTCAGAAAATTCCTCCTCTGAGTCATTGCTATCATGGCGTTCAGTTGACAGCAGTTTCTTGTCGTTGTCCAGCTTACGCGCCTGCAGCGGATCCCATAGTCCGACACGCTCAAGCGCATGGACTATGTCGTCGTCTGAGATGTTTGCACCCGCAATATCAAGGTTCTCGCGAACTGTATCGGTTGCGATAAACATAGGGTCCTGCGGGACCACAATCAGGCGGGCACGGACGTCGTCGCGTGAAAAATCGCATATGTTGCTCCCATCGATGCATATAGTGCCCTGACCCTCCAATTCGATAAGACGTAGCAGGCTGAGCAACAGAGACGACTTGCCGCCACCGGTGCGGCCCACGACACCGACTTTGGTGCCCGGTGCGATGTCGATGCTGATATCGTTGAGGGCAAGCACTGCTGGCCTGTAAGACGCCGAGACTTTGGTAAGCTCGATGGCTCCGCGAGCAGGCCAGGACGGTGGGAGGGACTTCGTCGTACCCGGCTCGTCCTCCGGCTGGACATCCTGCTCGAAGGCGCGCAGTCGGGAGATAGAGCCGAGCGAGGTCTCTAGCTTGGTCCAGGCCTCCACCAGGCGGAGCAGGGAGTGGTTGGCGCGTAGAACAACGTTGAGGGCGATGCCGATTTGGCCGCCTGTCGTGCTCCCTTTGAGGGCAAAAGCAAGGCCGATGACGCTTACAGCTAGGCCCGGAACGATAAGGTCAAGCACGAGACCAAGCCAGCGCTGGATGCATAGTAGCAAGTAATCTGGACGTAGCGACAGGTCAAGTTTCATGGCGTTGTCTCTAATGAAAGACTCCTGCCACCCGAACGCTCTTATTGTCGCAACGCCTTCTAGCGTCTCAAGAAAGCTAGCGTTAACCAGAGCCCGCGCTTCGAGGTCAAGGAAGCGCATTTGCCGCGACGTTGCCAGGTAGACCTTCTGGATCAAGTAGACGGCGAAGATCGTGAAAGGTAAAGTGGCAGTTATGAACGGCTGAATAAGTCCTACTAGGATACACTGCGAGAGCACGCTAAAGATGCTTTGCAAGACTTGGAAGAGTGCGAAGGGCAGCTGGCGGTTAAGCAGCGCCATATCGGCGCCGAAGCGGGTAAGCGTCGTGCCCGTATCGGTTTCGGAAAAATATGATTGCTTTGCATGCATGACTGTGCGCAGGAGTCGGGCATGAAGTGTATTGCCCGAGTGCGGCGCGATGACGAAGAAGACGCTCGAAACGGCTGTAACAAGGGACAAGAAAGCGCCAAGCGCAAGGGCGAAATAGACGCTCGTAAAGAGCCACATGTTGTCGCCTCTGTTCTCTGCCATCCATCTAAGCCAGTACGGGATCACCCCTGAAAAGGTGGCATAGAGAGTGAGGGCACCCGAAAGGAGAAGAAGGCGTGAGAGCCCAATGGCGCCAAAGTAGTAGCCTGTCTCGTCAGTCTTGACCATAAACATCCTTCATCGATATGATAGGAGCTTACCGTATAGCGTGGTGTCTCCCGTCTTGAGGACGATGTCCTGCATGCTTGACTGTCGCTGTTTGGGGGGTGCCTGGCTCTCATCTCTACCTTTCTCACGATTACCGACTTGATTTTCATGTTTCGTGCCATCGACTTTTTCATCTCTTCCCAACGTGGTCTTGCCAGAGTAGCCAGCTTCTACTCGGAGATTCTCCCTACTTCCTTGTTTCGCAATTTGGCCTCTATCACCGAGAATGATGAAATGATCGGCCAAAGACAGGTGTTGCGCTGCCGAGATATTGTCAGTGTGTGCCACGCACGGCGTCTTGCAAATAACTTACTCGCGTGGGTGATGAGCACCACCGTAGTGCCAAGTTCTTTGAACAGGCCATTTGGGCCGATGAGGTTTTCGACAATGTGCCGCGCGGTTTTTGCGTCGAGCGCAGACAGAACGTCATCGAGAATGACGAGGCTGCGACGCGCGTATACAGATCGTGCGAGGGCCTGCGTTGCACCTAGGTTTAACAGAATGCAGAGAACATACAGGACATGGATAAGCTCACCACCCGTTGCTTTTGTCCGCCTGAAAGGGTAATACCCCGACTGCCGATGACAGTTTGGTCCCCATCCGGCAACTGACTGAAGTCCTCCTCGAGACCACATGCGTGTACAACCCTTTTGTACCATTCTTCAACTGGCACCGTATCATCGCCAATTGGCCCGCATATGGCCTCTCTTATGGTACCGTTGGTCAACCAGGCTGCTTGAGAACAATACGCTATCGAAAGGTAGGCTGTTTGTATCACCCCGGCATCTGGGGTAAGGTCGCCTAGAAGGGTCTTCGCAAGGCTCGACTTTCCAGTACCCACGGCTCCGGAAATAACCACCAGACTGCCTTTCTTAATGACTGTGCTAATGTTCCTCAGGACTGGTGCCGCCGTGGAGGCAGGACGAACGGTCACATTGTCAAGGCGGATGGCAACTTGATCGAGCGAAACACTGGCTGCGCTGCCTTCGTTGCTCTCAGAATCGTGGTCGGGGCATTGCGTGTCGAGGAATTCTCGCCTGTCTTCACGATCTGGGCTGAGAAGGTACGACTGGATGCGGTCGAAAGCAGCTATGACGGATGCCGCCTCTCCCAAGATGCTGAGGAGGGTGTTGGCGGGGGTAGTAACTATGTCTATGATGGCGAGGGAGGTGAAAACCATTTCCACGTCGATGGACTTGACTCCGCGCAGCTGTGATTGTATGGCGTAGATGATCAAAGTGATGGCAGGGCTAAAAAGGCTCAAGGCCACGGCTGCAGAGGTCAATGTCAGGAGATGGCCCAAGATGCAACCGAAGTATCCACTTACCGCTCACGAAAAAGGCTACCAGGAGGTGGTGAAATGCGACAAGTTGCTTCATTTCGTGGACCCTGGTGGCTTGGATCTTGCCCTCCATCTTCTTGCCGAGACCCATAATCTTGATATTCTTCATAGCGTCAAGGATGGCTTTGGTCGTTGAGATGCGCATCTGCGTCGCCTGGCTGAATGCTATTTGCCTATCCACTAAATTCTCAGTGATGAAGTTGACTGCCTTGGAGGTGCCTGTCGGACGTCAGCGCGACCATAAAGATACCGGGGCGAGTGGGGTACAGGGACGTACAGAGCACGACTAGAAGGGGGGATATGCACACCCAACCTAGTTCTCGAGCCAGCATGTACATTCCAATACAAAGCTCTAATACCTCTGACCATAATTGGTGAAAAAGCTCGCCGGCGTTGGCCGCATCTTCTGTATCGCTGCTCATAAGCGTCACGGCGGCCGAGTCGTCCAAGACGCCAGTTTCGATTGTCAGGCAGCGGTTATAGATAACTCCAACGAGGCCCATGCGAATCTGACAGTTTAGTTGTGCGATTCGGCGCTCGTACATACCATTGCAGATCTAAAACGTTGGTTTCAACAATCTCCTCTCATTAGATTATTCGTCTTGTATCAAACGTACCGCCATGCCCGTATAAATCACGAATGCCAATAAGATCAGGCGAAGTGCTTCATTCCTATTGTCGAAGGACGTCAAGCTACTGCTGACAGAAGTAATGACTCGGCTAATCAGAAGAGGTTGGCAGCAACGGAGCACAATGTAGATGAAGCGTGGCACAAATATGTCGATATTTGACCACCAAGAACACTTCAGCTGCGCCAGAACTAAGGAGAAGCGACCTTTCTGCTTTTCTGGGGTTGTTAGAAAGCCTTACGAGTCATGGTAGAGCCGGAGTTCTGCATACTTATCGTGTCCCACTCTCGCTGCATAGCATCCCTTGTTCTTCCTACATCGAGAGACTTCCCAAAGGCCGGCATGTCATCCAGGGACAAGACACGGGAATAGCCGTTCCTGAGGATCTTATTGACCCACCAATAAAAGGCCACGCCAAAGAAGCCGGATGTCTCCTCTGGTGATAGTTCATCGTACGGCTCGCGTAGGATAGACGTCTTGGTCCGTCCCTCTAGGATGAGAAGGGCAAACCTGGTAGCGAAGATGGCCAATGTGAGATCCTCTGAACTGCAGAGGTTTCTAGCGACAAATAGGAGACCGGCATTTATTGCATCGCTGAGAGTTGCGACCAATAAATAGCTGGTCAAAAGAGTTGATGGTTGAACGCTGCGGCCATGCTCCAGGAACGAGAGCACGCATAGCACCGCGCTGGCTACCGAGGACAGTCTTGCCGCTAGCAAATGTGACTGGGAACGTTCTACGTCGCTGAGAAGTAGGTAGGACAGTTGTAGAGCGCAAAGAATAGAGACGACCAGCTAGGCGGGCGCGTGTTAACACGGGGGCGATGATTGTGCCATGGGAGACACTTACGGCTTTGGGATAGCCTTGGCGGTTGGGGAGCACGACAAGCGGCGCCCCACGCAGTTGGGCGATCCTGAACGAGGCACCGATAAGCAACCAAGCTGCCGGTCCAAATTGCAAAAGACCTTGAAGAATTGCCTCTACCTGCTGGTCATCCGACAGATGCCCTCGAAGGGGGGCTGAGTCGTGGTCGGGAAGACACAGCTGCTCTTGCCACCCAGCACTCAAATCGGTTATCGAGGGCCACATGACGTGTCGAGATTGGAGGAGATGGGACTTTGTTTATTGTCTAAGTGGACAAGAAACTGCCAAGAACGTGACGGCGATGGAATGAAAAGAAATTCATTTAATAACGCGGGAAGCTGTCCTGATATCTGCTGGGTCGTGCGTGCTGTGCCGCATTGTATCATTCAAAAGCAGAATAACCCCAAAATCAGCCGCTTTTTATTATTGACTTAGTCTACCTAATAGGGTAGGTAGTACAGCTCGTACAGCCCATGTAGACAGCGGGCCGTCAAAATATACATATTTATTTAAGTACATATGCCCAGCTTCCCCCCACACATCGTGTAAAACGATTGCCCCGCAACCAACAACCGAGAGATCAACCGCCAAGTCCACCAAGTCGCCGTTATGTAGAGCCATCTATCATCACATACCTACCTAGGTAGCCATAAAAATATTGTTGCACTAACGTACCTTAGTTAGTACATATCTCAGATCACCTGCTTGGGTGCATAGTTCGTCATTTAACGCCTCTCTTTTAAAGACTAGAGATCAACTTAGACATCTTTCAATGCTTCCTCGATCATCTCATCTTCAGTTCCCCGTTCACTTATTGGCCCAGGTGAAAAGAATCGACACCTACCTCCCAAAAAAAAAAAAAATTGAAAACCATCGACCGAAGAAAGGAGTGTCTTGGCATAGTCTCGTCCTCGGTCGGATAGGTCCGCACCAGATTTAAGCAATGTGAAATTGTAGCAACTAATCTAAATGATGCTGACTAAATTAGTGTAATGAGTCGGCACTTCTTATCTTCGCCTTCCACCCTGTATACTTTCAACTAGCTTGTTCGTATTCGATAGCATGTCAGCAAAATCAGCAAAAAGCCATATATATGGTCTATACCCGGCAGTATATATGGAGAACGAGTGGGCCAGAAGCACAGTATTTCATTCAACCTTTCTTAAACATGCATGCACCAACGTAAGAGTCGCACGACGAGGTATTCCCGCATCAAACGATTGCTCTTATTTCACGACGTGAATATTTCCGAGCAGCAGCTCGTTCAACTTCCATTCCGTAGCAGACAAAACGTACGTCATGGCTTGCATCCTGGACAAGTGGACAAGCTAGAGAGGAAGTATCGGGCTTCTGATACGATCGTACTGTGGAAATTGAAGACCGTATTAAGATGATTCTTCTAAGGTAAAAAGTAATTGTGCATACAACGGGAAGCAAAATCCTTCCCGTAAAACCCGTAAAAGCAACAGTCTCTATGAGGCTGTACACGGATAGCCACAGGCCCCAGCCACTTGTTGCGCATCAGCTTCATATAGTTCTGGCGCTGGAAAGGCACTCAAAGCTTGCTTTCATCCAGTATATTAGCCAAGCGCCTGCGTTGAAACCGCCCGCCACCCAGATCAGCCACTTTTACCATCAGTAAATGTGCCAGAATCCAGGACACCTGGCCTGCGAATCACCTCATGGAATCGCCAGTTGGATGACATGTCAATCCAGACCACGATTCTTTGCTTCACCTACATGTCCTCTCCAACTCAGGACCAAGCCGCCCTCCTATGCACATAAGGGAACGTTCCATGAAGCATAAACAAAAAGACTAGCCACCTTGATAGGAAGACTTTGTGTCGGCTCGGTCGTTTACACTCAGATAGGCGTAGTTTTCAACAAGGTTATTCAATACCTGAGTGTCCTCTTTGACGACACTAACCGTCCACGCGCTTCGCACAGCCTGCATCGGAGCCCTACTCTTCTCCACGGGGTCCTCGTCGTCAAGATTCAGCACGCCTTTGAGTATCGAGGCTTCTTGTACACGCATGCGCCCACGGATGACCCGGAACAGCGCCTCAGACAAGTAATGATTATGACGCTGACTGGACAACCCCTTTACGACCAGAATGAGAGTCGACCGCAATGCTTCTAGCTGGGAAGCAGAGGTAAACTGGTCGATGGCATCGGCGCACTTGAACGCCACAAGGATTAGCGGTATACAGATGAAGAGATCCATAGCATCAAACCCATGTCGGAGGTAATAAAGCCGAACGAGGGTCCGGAGGTGCTTGTTTGAATCGTCAATAATTTGTTGCGGCCCTGGCACTCGATCTGTTTCCTCATCCAGCAAGGGTTCAAACATATTGAGGACGAGGTTGTGATAGTACATGCTGTCAATTTTCATCATCAGTGCATAAGCCTTTTTCAATGCGGTGTATATTTAATCTCGTGCATAGTATCTAGGCTAGATGAAGGGGATGCTTACTGAAGTTGTAACTGTGCAGGTAGCACGATAGTCTTTGCGCAAAGTGGTGCAGGCAAGCCGTCGTACCAACTTATTAAACGCGAACGGAACTGATATGCTTGATCAAGAGTTATCATTGAGTCTCTGGAATAGGCTTCTACACAGAATTCATTCATGATGATTCGGAATTGGCTTTTCGCATGAAAAACAAGTCCAAAATGTGACGGGGAAAGACTCTGGCTTGATGGATATTTGGCCCATATCTCGCCGAACCACTTTGGATCTTCCAGAGGATCCGGTAATGGTTCGACGGGTGGAGTTTTGAGAAGTGGCGCATGCATGAAGGAAAAGCCGACCAGACTGTAGAAATTAGCACCTTGGGAGGGATGGCAAGGGAGAGAGTTCAAAAGGCCTACGTTTCCCAATCATACAATGCCCATGCAGTGTACAGTCTACCGTCCCGTATTCTTTTGCTTTGCCCGGATATGGCACTGTCATACAAGCGCAACTTGTGTGCTAGTTCAATGGCTTGGATCCTATACGGCTGTCCAATCTCGTCTAGACCGCAGAGGTTATAGAAGACATTGAAAAGCATTCCGGCCTGAATAGTGGTGAGCCGTACTTGGTGTGACTCAATCTCCCAGATGCGTTTTGCTTCAGCAATAAAACGATACACGAGTGTATGTGGGTTCCAATACTCGGCGCGGTCCGAGAATCGCGGATAGCAAACCTGAACATGATCAGTCTGGATGGCCACTTGATACTTTAAAGGCATAATCTTACGCATGAATAAGCAAGAGTCACATTGACAAGGAGCGATGAGCAGAAATCTTGCCGCATAACAAGCATATCCTCGAGAAAGTAATCCTTCTGGAAGGCCGCGGTAAATTGATATTCACAACGAAGCCACACCCCAAGAAGGTCCCGCATAAGCAAATCATCGTCGCAAACAGACGTCCACAGTGATGGCTTCACGTCTGTGAGGCGAGGGTCCACGACTTGGGCTGCGTGGAAGGGCCTCTGATAGGCAACCAAGCTGTAGCTGTCAGACTCACTGCCATCGGGCCCCAATCTCTGGTCTGGAGCATATGACAATGGCCCTTCGTAGACGAATGAGTTCAAGTAGGAATTATCGGGCAAATCATTCTCTGGAAAATTCTGTCGATACGGAAATTGATAACGGAATCGAGTTTCAGGTTCAAGAGCGAGCTGGAGCAAGAGATCACCATCATGAATATGCGAAAGAATGGCCGAGATGTCGGTTCCCGACCTGATTCTCTGCAGCACGTGATGAGCCTCTTTGTCTGGCAGTGTCCTCAAGAGGTCGAGGATTTTCTCGTTCGAAGTCGCATGATCTCGCAGTTGGCTGTAGGATCGTCTAAGAGCTTGTGAGGGTGTCTCCCCCGGCTGTGAGGCATAGTCGCACGGAACGCGCCGCTGAGTGCAAGAATAGCATACTGGTCGACCACCGTCGCACTGCAACTACCGTTAGAATCTGCAAAATGCAACAATAAATTGTCCATTCCTAGGAATGAAGCCACATGTATGTACCTTGATTTTTCGTTTCCGACACGCGCCACAGGCTGCCGGCACTTGTTGTCGTCTCAGGGAACGGCTTTGTTTCGCCAGGTGAGCGACCCTGGACGGCGGGGATGATTGTTGAGCAGCTGCTAGTGCTAGTGGTGCTGGTTGTGCAGGCGTCGGAGCTGGCCGGGGCAACAGAGGACGCCTTTGTTGCCTCGATTGCCCCGGTGGCTCCAACTGGCCAGCTGCTAGACTATGTTGCGACATAGAACTGTTTATTGTTATCGATAGCCCGTCATTCTGCACTTCATATGTGTGTCAAGTGCCGGGGTTCGGTACACAGATCCGGGTCCTGCCTATACGGTTGGTTGTCGAAAAGCTAAAATCAACGCTTGTCTGGTAGATTAAGGGTGTTGAATGCGGGCAAGTAGCAGGGGAAAAGTCGTAGTAGACCAAGGCCAGCTATCATGCATACACCACCAGTAGCGGGGTCGACTCCTATACCTCATCAAGGATTATAAACGTTATATCGTTACTTGCCCCACGCAGTGACCTAGCACCTTGTTACCTAGTCACAGTTAAGTGGAGAACAATCCAACATCATTAGTGTACCACACTCGTTCAATGGCAACAATTCTTCAACCTCCTATCGAGATTTCATCTGCAAATTAAAGCCATTTTTCTGTTTACTTTCACAGGCAACGTTAAAATTTCCACAACCTGTACCTAACCCTTGTAGATGATATGGAAAGATATCTAGCAGATCAGAGGGCTAATAGGTGGAGCCTTGTACTGATCTAACGCTTATTATCTTGCATGAAGTATGGAAGATTTCATGCCGGAGATATTTCGGACCGAGTATTCCATTTTCCAAGAAACTCCGACTTCCACTATCATTGAAGAGGTGCAGGCTTTTTCGGATGGTACCGGCTAAGCCCCGGGAGCCCCGTGCATCGTATGTGCCGACGCCGTGGTGTTAATCATAGTGCTGTGGCACCACCCGGCTGACTGGCTTTCTGGAAGGGAACGCCCGCAATCAAGGAACTCGAACCAATCAAAGATGGGCAAATGGAGAGGGGAGGCTCCGGACTCGACCCCGGAGGAATTGGCCAATCAGATTACTCTCGAGCCAATGGAGCTGTTGGGGTGACACAATGTGAAGCAGTAGAAAGAGTTATAGAATCAGTTCTTTGCTGTGAGTAGGTAGGTGATAACGCACGCTACTCAGGGGATCAGGTCCTTACTAGGTATCTAGCCGTCCCTCTACCCCAGCCGGTTTTCTCTATTTCTTTCAATTTGTTCGCATTGGTTGCGTTGTCTCGCAAGAGTGTATGGTTAGAATATCTTTCATTCCCAGAAGCAAGCAATAATATAACAATGACTCTTCAATACTACCTTGAATCCAATAACTCATAAAAGCTTTCTTGTGTCTGGGTCTATGAGCCAACCAGTCATAAGTTATAGTATTTATTCTTAATAATTACATAACGAAAAGCCGTGATTGTGGTAAAATTGTTGACCATTTTTGACCAAAAGGTCTTGCCCATATTTTCCGTAGTGTTTCAAGCCCCATTGCGAGATTCCTAAACCCACTTCTTGCATACTGTCGCAAAAAGAACTTCTCAAAGTAAGCCTTGTGATCCGCAACTAGGCAGTCCGAAGCTGCCATAAAGCAAGCCCATATAAGCACCTGTTCACCCTGCGCCCCTTGACGGAACGTGTCGAGCGTGTCCTTAAATGTTGCTATACCACTACCGGGGAGGCCAAACACATTTTGCCCTTCAATTCTTTGGGGAAGCCTTGGCAACACAACGACTCTCCTATGTGTTCAAGTCGTGTGTTGCTTCTGTGAATGATCAAGGAGATTCAATTACTGTTCAGCTTGGGGACGATCGCCAATTTCGGGGACGCAAGGTCGTATCGACCATACCTTTAAATGTGATGCACAAGGTCAAATTTGATCCCCCACTCGCCATGTTAAAGAACGAAGCTATACGTCTTGGTCACGTATATGACGGAGCCAAGGTTCACTTCCAGATCGATAAATCGGAAACTCGGCCTCTCTCTGCCCTGGCGCAATCAGATTCTCGAATTGTCAGCACGTTGGGCGACGGTCGTACGCAAGCCACCGGGTTTCGTCACATGGTTGCTTTTGGCAGAAATGATGCATCTTTGGACTCAAATGATGACGCCAAGTCTTTCCAATTTCATGCTACAAAGACTTTTCCGAATCTCCCAGTGAGGAAAGTCGTAAGTTGGTCTCTCAAAGTCAATCAGGACGAATACAAACACTAACGCAAATCAAGTTATGGCATAACTGGAGTCGCGATCCATTCGCAATGGGCGGCTGGTGTATATTTCGTCCAGGATTCGCTTTTAACTACCTCGACTCCCTAAGAAGACGTCAAGGTAATGTGTTCTTTGCCAGTGCAGATTGGGCATTAGGTTGGCGTGGTTTCATTGATGGCGCGATTGAGGAAGGCACCAGAGTGGCGTATGAAATCAAGAACGGATTGGCCACAAGATTACAGTCCAGGACGAAACTATGATTTGGGTTATGAGAGTAATCACAACGATGATTTGATTAATCTAATAGGTCAATTTTCCAGCCCGCCCGTCAAGTCAGATAGATAAGCCATAGCTCCATCACGAATTACATCTCTCCAGCTTGCAGTCATACCACACAGCTGGCACCATGGTAGCGTATCTCATTTGCCAAGTCCCTGAATTGCGTGACACTCCGGATATGACGCATATTAAAAGCGTGCCCATTGGCCAGTGGTTTCCTCAACAACGTGTCTCAATGCTAAGTAAGCCTCTTGTCATATCATCAGGGTTAATTGCTGTCCTTGTTTGCTAGCACAGCCTTTTCCAGCTTGCTTCGACAACTTTATCATCTCTTCTCGCGTCTTTGGTGACGTCTTGTACCTCATCGAATATTTCGCCGTCGTTTCTGGTGTGCTTCCCTTCTCGTCTTCGGCCAAGGGGTCAGCGCCATGAGCCAATAGTGTCTTTGCCATGCAGATGCAACCATTCTCGGCAGTCCAGTAAAGCGGCGTGACGCCTCCTCTTGCTGCGCCAGGAAATTCTGCCATCAACTTGGGCACACGAAAGCCCCAAGGCAGATGCCGCTGCCACGGTACACCCCTGTGCATCTCCTCCCAGCCGTAAAAGAAGGCGAATGCTCGAGCATTGAAGTCAGTTCCTCCAGCTATTAACTCCTTAGCCAGTACAACAGCATCCGCGGCAAAGTCATCCGGATAGTCGTAGCCTGCAAGGCTGTGCAGTGATGTCCACCCCTGTGAAGACATGGCGCCGGGTTCTGCCCCAGCCGACAACAAGAGTCGTGCTGCTTGCAATGTATCCGCTCCGGACTTCGTGGAATTTCGATCTGGAAATCAGGATCCGTTCCGATGGGACTCGGGCCGTCCGGGTAAGCGCGCATAGAAATGGTGTCCAGCCGTTGCGACTGACTGTATGCGCATCAGGGCCACCTTTTTCACGGATCAGCGTGAGCATTTCACTGTCATTGTGAATCGTTTCTTTCGTGGACGTGGATGCATCTGCCTGGAGTCTGAGAAGGTGATGCAGAAGTAAGATATTGTCACCGGCAGCGGCGTAGTGGAGAAGTGATTCCCCATGATGATTCAGTTGGACAAGGGTCTTGTAATGTGTCTCTTGTCTATAGCCGAGCCACTTCCTTACAATGTCGCAAGGAAGGAAGAATGAAGCCAAATGCAATGGTGACTCGCCATTCTCATCGCCGATAGAGACGGAGCCGCCGTGGTCCAACGGTGTCAACAGGTGTTCACTTGGGAAGGCTGTCCACCTTCCCGTACGTTCTTTGGGCTGAGGAGAGGCGAGTTTGTGCATCACAGTCTGCCCATTTCCGTTCTGATTGTTGGGGTCTGCACCTAGAAGATAGAGAATAGAAATGATCTTTAGCTCGTCAGTATCTAGATTAAGAAGAAAATGTGTGCATTGATAGACTCACCGCTATCCAACAAGCCCCGAAGCCCGCCACCAAGAGCAACATTGCCAGCTGCGATGTGTAAAAGCGGCTGGCCGGAGATATGAATTCGGTTATTTGGATTCAATCAAGTATCAATCAATTGACACACGAGTACATGTTGATTGTCCTGATCATCCTTCTCATACTCTGGTGTTCCCATTCGGGCTGGCATTGGCTTTAGACTGCACGCCTTCACGGGCATAACGTAGCGGAACGCTTCGTCATAATCGACATGCTGCAGCAATACGTCCAAACATAGTCTTAGCTAAGCTTCCTGCTACAAGATATGACCAAGACATTGAAACCAAGAAGAGGCAGAAAGATATATCCTATAAGATATATTCTCATATCTGTAACTTCGGAAGTGATCGACCAAAATGTTGACGCAATAACCAGAAATCCTAAGGACGCAGTGAAAGTTACCCATAACGACAATTTGAACACTCTAGACATATAAATGTGCTCAATGATAGGGTCAATTTGCCCCCCTTTGGCTTTTTCTTGTGGCGACAGCAACTGTATGTTGTCACTCCCCAGGGCAGCCGCAAGCGTGGTGGCCATGGTAGTTGACCGACGAATTGTGTTCTCGTTGCCAGCGCCGTATAGCACAACATTTTCGTCGTCGTAATTGTTTTCTTTTTCTAAACTTCCAGTTAGCTTTCATTGTATCGTATTGCCTCGGGGATAAAATAGATGTCTACCTAGGAAAACCTGCAGCATTCCAATTGCTGGCTGTAATAGTAGTAGTAAAGCCAGTATCTGACCAAACCCCATCTCCAGCTCTCCCGTTTGTGTGCTTTGATCGGCCCACGTGATGCGTGGTTTGAGTAATCGAACAGTTCCCCACACTAGTATAAACATGAGGCTGAAGATAGTTGCCATGAATGATTCAAGAAGCTCCGCCCCGAGAACGTAGAGGACATATATCCTGATGACTGATTTGTAAAAAGTCCACATCAGAATGCGTGAAATGATATTTCTGGCAGGATACCGCAGTATCCGTCGGGCGAGGCCCTCCATGGCAGCTTCGGCCCGTCCACGACCCCAAAATCGAATCCATTCTTGACTCTGGTTGAATAACTGACTCAACTTCCACGCATATGTCAGGATCAGCGGGACGAAGGTGATTATGGTGTCCACGTCTTCGAAGATATTAATCATGGTGGTTGGTCCTGATATAATTGCTGGTTGGGCCTGTGAATCAAAGAAGCATCTCGCCGGAACCGATACAGACACGGGCTTGCCTGAATACCAACTAATGTACGTTGCCGACCTCCATGCGTCAGTCACCGTGGGGACTAATCCCACTATGAGAAGCAATAGAGTACAAAGCATCAAGCACAGCCGAAAATTGCGCAATAGTGGGTTCGCATTCAGTTTCTCTCGGAGGAGTGAGAGTGTCATAAGGTGTACGGTGGAGCTAATCCAGGCCAGATAAATCACTATGGTCCAGTGATAGACTGAAAGATCGTAAAAGAAAACCTGCACGTAGCCAGCTGTAAGAATAGCCAGACCTGTGATCAACTGCTGATCGCTGATAATCAACGTTGTCTCCTCGATGATCTTTTTCCAACGACTTTGCGCATTTCTAGAGTTGGCAGAGAATAGGCGCGAGTCTACACGCCGAAAGAGTGTTCTTGGCAAGAGTCCATACCAATAACACCATAGCAAGAGGCCCAGGAAGGTGTAGGCAGAGACCAGGGAAGAAGTGATTACCTAGGTGGCTACTGTGAGTACAGACTCTCGGAGGCCCCAGATACATCCAAGATTCTTACCCCGAGTCCTGCAACATCTGCATTCGGCTTGAGACTAGAACAATCGAAAAACCAGTCGCAGCTCGGAGGAGACGTTTCTGTAACGTGTACAGCAACGCTGACTAGTGTGTATACCTCATTCGAAAAGTATGTAGATGACACAGTGGAAGTGGCCGTTGTAGCACCTAGAGTGCAATTGTATTGAGTTTGAGTGGTAAAGACAGTCGTGGCCATTTTTCGTCTATGGTGAGTGCACTGAGTGGTCTCGAGTTGCAACAAATTTGATCTTCAAGTCAATAATGCAAATGACTTTTAGCCGAGTCAAGGACGAACAGTGAACTGAGGGGCAGCGCTGAATAAATATTTGACGAGGCTGCATTGTAGCAGGGGGTGAGATTCATGTTACACAGTACATAGTATACCTAGGTACATACTAGGCAGGCAGCTTTCGTGGCTGACGTTGGGGGCTGACACGTACTAGGACCCACACTCAGTACAACGACAGCCCCCAAAGCCACACCGGCTTTTCCGCCCTTTTACTTTTACAGGACGAAAGTAACCAAATACCACAAATACATCTTTTTGCACTCCGCATAGCTTATTTCGAATAATCGGGGCCACGTTTCTACGTGATTTGGAAATATGGTTCTTCCATCATCCCATAATTCCTACCGGTAATTCGGAATCATGAGTCAAGCTACTCCTTTACTGTGGTGAAGCTCATTCGCATGAACTTGGACATCTGTCAGGTACTTGTCAAACTTGCGAAGGTTGACTTTCTTCTCGAACCTGATGAGTCGGTACAATGATTAGTTACGTGAGAACGAACGCGAAGGATTTAAACTTTAGTTCTATTGGCTTGAACTTACAGCTCGTCAATCTCAGCCGGCGTGCGACGCGTGACTTCGGGAAGGATGAACCACGCAATGACTGTTGCAATAGCACCAGAAGCTGCGAAAAAGAAGCCAGTCTTGACGCCCCATTGAGCGCTACCATTGATCATGAGTGGTGTACACTAAAAGTTGGCCGTCAATATCAGTATTGTGAAGTTCGAATCAAACTCAGAAACGATCTAGCAATGGACACGAGCGTCACTTACGAAACTGAACATGATGGCAACCAGATTTGACAAGGCTAGGGACCAAGCTGCCGTCTGCGCGCGAAGCCGCTGTTGGGGGATTTCAGCCGCATAGGCATAGCCGATGGCAGAAGCGCCAGTAGTCGAAAAGGTGGCCAGACACGCAAAGAATACCTGCCGATACAACGTCAGTCCTTATAATGCTAAACTCTCTCCGTTTTAACTGACCAAGAGTGCGCTTGTGGCTTGTTTTGTGTAGTCCACACACCCCATGATGCCCAGGCACAATACAGACACCACGGTCACCGCGTACGGATAGACTGTGAGAGGTCGTCGACCTACCCGGTCGGTGGTGACAGTGGTCAGTATCATGGAGATTAGCTGCACGCAGGACAAGACTATCGTAACCAAAAATGGGTTCTTGTTGCCGGCGTATTGAACTGTGGATTAAGTGTAAGCGCAGCCTCTTGGCAGACTCCAATGCTTGAGACCACCTACAGAAATAAGTCGCATAGGTATTGAAGACGGATAAACCGACAAACTGCTGTGCAATCTTTGGCCAACCGGCGATAATGAATCTCAAAAGATTGCGGCCTTGAAAAACAGCAAATGTCCCCTGCTCCTTATTGATCTCGGCTTGCTGGCGTTCCAGATCAATAGTAGCCGTCATGATTTCCTTTGCCAAAGATTAGAGCGACGAAACATTACGGATCATTTCTCTGTGGTATTGAAACTCACAATCTTCTCCTGGACATCATAGCCTTCAACTTGACCGTTGCAGGAATGCAAAATTTCGGCAGCTTTCTCTAGCTTGCCTTTGCTTACAAGCCACCAGGGCGACTCGGGCAAGAATGCGAATACGACGCCTATACCGCCAATCATTGCCCACTGTCGATTAAACAGTGTATTAGCACCCAAATAATCGCGAACTACGGATTCAGGTCCTAGAATATACCTGAGTATAAATTGGAACTTTATAATCATACGGGTCGCTAGCGTTGAGTCTGTTCAACGCCACAGACGCGAAAAGCTGCCCCAGGACGAACCACCTAAGCGAGTCAGCAGTAATTCGGTGTATTCCTAATGCTACAAATGTTGCTTACAAGCTATACGCGTTGATAAAGAAGCCTTTGAGCTGAGTCGGGGCAATCTCGGACAAGTAGAGAGGCATTGTGGATTGAAGCATGCCAACTCCCATTCCCGATAGAAGCTTGGCGATTAGCCAATGGTCCCAGTGGCTTGCGAAAGACTCTGTAAAGATGCTCTATTCATTTTTGTTAGAATGAAGAAGGGCATGCATGGTCCGAAATTGAGGTGTTGACTGACCGCAACGAGAATTATCCAGATGATCCAAAGGGCTGGTTTCCGACCAAGCCTTTCGGTCGCATATTGAAGAAGCTTGACATGAAATGATCAGCACATCTGTGACCAGCGAGTCATTTATTCTGAGATCCCGACTACTTACGACTTGGCCAAAGAATTGACCAGCAGACTGGATGCCACCCCAAGCCGAAACGTACTTGCTGTCGATAATGGTGGTGCCCGGGTTTGCCATCTGCCGGATGAACCCCTTGTTTGCCACGATACCGCCGTTCAGATTGATTTCTACAGTGATCCACAGTTAGTATAATCGCTATTGTGAGATTGTCCCAACTCTTGTTGCTGCTTACGATAGCCGTCAAGTGATGCACAGAAAGCAGCCGCCATCGCTATGCATCCCACTTTCTTGAACCGACGCACACTCTGCCAGACGGTGAAGTCGTCTACCGCCGCCCGCATCACGGGCCCATCGTCTTTCGGGACAGCGACCTGCTCCTTTTGGGAGACGCGGGCTTCAATGCCTTCGATCTCAGTCGCCTTGGGCTCCATCTCGTCGCGAGTTCACTTGGAAAGTATCAAAGCAAATTGACCGATTGGGTATGCAGCTGTCTTGGCTCTCGGTAAGGAGGAATCTATACACATGCTGGATGTGCCTGGCTTTTCAACAACATTTCAAGGTCGTGGGACTTCGTGTCCGGGGAAGTCGGGGCCGCATCCTTGCACAGGTGGTAGTAGGATGCGGGGACCCCAGACCAAGATCCCGGCCATAGGTGTAGTCACCTTCAGGCTTGTCCGTGGAGGGCGAGACATCACACCAGGCCGGTAGCGAGCCTTGATTCGCTTCCAATGGCGTGGGTCCATGTTTACGTGGGAGTAGTAGCTGGCCAGTTGCACTAGTTTCTGGTATTCACCTAGGAGTAGGTCAAAACTAGGTAGTCTTTGGGCGTGATCCAAATGGACATTTGACAGAGCGGGCTGCGGATCTATTGAATGGCTGCACAGTCTACCTATGCACAGTTCCCTCGCTAATGGAATCCCATGCACGTTCCACGAATGAGGATGGGTTCTCGGTTATGAACAACCCGACAAGCCAGCATCAGTCCTTTCGTAGCTAAAGTTCAATTGAATCAAACCGGTGACGTGTACCCCAGAGTTCAGCAAGTCATTTCCGGCAGCTACGGCCCGTACGCAGTAGCTCGATCACTCGGGATCTTTAACTCGGGATTGTAGAATTCAAATCAAGCCTTTAAGCGAGATGGCTTCCGCAGTAGAACAAAATCTCCCGTCCGATATTCGTACTTCAACTCCGTACAAGATATTTTCACAAATGCATGGTGGAAATCCAAGTAATTCGCCGCGGCTGATGTTGAGGGTCGCGACATTTACAGATTCGGGCAGTTTGACTGAACAATCATCGCACTGTAGGCCCTGAAAGCTTCTCGGAGCAAAGATTTGGGTTGAAAACTTTGTAGCGCAGACTCAATTCCAGCTGTATTATCTTTATCTAGAATGTTTTTCAAGGGGGGAATTTTCTATGAGATATGGGGAAAACTCACAGCGATGCACTCTCACGGCTACTACACGATTGCGCAGTTGATCTTCTGTGGCATTACATGCACGACTGACTTCATCAGGAATCGATCAGCCACCAGCCGTGCGGGCCGTGCCTAGGTAGGTTGCAGTTTCGCATGTATGTTTACGCACAGAAGCGGTTTTCAAAGGCGTTGGGTCGCAATGCACCCACCTTCGATTGCATCATGCATGCATTGTGCTACATCAAAATAGATTCAATCAAGCTCAATTCTCCTTCTTGCTGCAGGCTAAAGGGGAGGAGGGGGGGGGTGGCGGGTCCCTTTGCTTTCTTGAAAAAAAGAAGAAAAAAAAAAAGAGACCTCCATCTCCTCAGGGATCTTCATCTATCCCAAAGCTCTGCATACACCTCGCATACTACTTTTCTTTGCTGCAAGAACTATACCCCCTTTACTTCGTCACTTTCAAGACCCGACTATCACTCCATTTACGGTGATATGCCGGCGACAATATAGCATCGGGTATACCTTTGACCATAACGGCGAAATGACAATGCTCAAAATGTTCCCAAGGCTATTGTGCGCAATTGTGCTTGCAGTCGGTGTTGCTGCAGAGGATGGAGACGACTTTGCGAACAATCTGTTATCAGACCTGGCACCGTAAGTCTACATACCCAGATTTGTACCGTGAGTAATGCTGTTTATTAATTATCTCCCACGATAGCTTGCTCGCTCTATTCGGAGAACGCGTCACTATGCAATTCATGAGCCAGTCCTTGGGCTGGGCCGATAACATCATTCTAGCAATGGTCCCGCTTGGAATCATTACAATCATTTCTAGCGCTATCCGAGTCGGAGGACCTTCATTTCTCAAAGCTCTTATCGGCAGGGCTAGAGAAAATCTTGCCATTGCCGAACAAGAGCTCATGTCGTCGACTTCAAAAGAGGTCTGTGAGCTTTGGAATGGCCATGAAGTAGTGAGATGTATGGGGTCGTGTCCAGTTTCGGAATTCATTTGTTTGCTTCCGGGCCCTCCAATTGTTTGGAATGGAGACGTTACAGTGATGAAATTTGATGAGGTCTTGGAAAAGCATTTCTTGGAAAGAGGTCGGTTATTTCTTTCATTCCCTACATTTTCTACCTCTACTCAAGTTGGCGAACTTAATCTCACTCTCTTGCTAGAGGAAAAAACGTGGAAAGACATGTACAAACGTATCCGTAATGCTATATCACCGAACTCGCCTAAAGGTCAGAAGGAAGTGATCAAAATCGAATCAAAGCCAAAGAAACCGTTAGCATCCATCATCATTACGCGCAATCCAGGCATAGACGCTCCAAATGTCTCTCTCAACTCGCATAGTCATACGAGCAGAGCTGAATTGCGCATGGTGGCTGTCTTGGGAATTATTTTCCAGCTGGGAGTTCTTATCTTCTCGGGATGTGCTGTGTATCACCCAACTCTCGAAGTCAGACTTCAGAAAGATGGGAATCCTGTCGCCAGATATGCATTCCCATGCAATGCGATAGGTACAGTTCTGCTGGTAGTTGGCATGCTCCTATGTGCCCACGTTGTGGAGAGCAGCACTAGCGAGAAGACATTTCGGCCGTCAAACAACCTGAAGGCGCAACTGGTCTGGCTACAGCAGAAAAAAACAGTGAATGACCAGGTCTTTGACTCCTTTGCAATTTACGCAAAGACTAAACGAGCCTCCATAACAACGTCGAGGCGATGGAGTGAAGATAAGACTACACAGGACCAGAGCGATAAGCTATCCGTGGGAGTACTGGACCAGCAGCCACCAAGTCAGCCGCCAGCATCAACGGCCACCTCTTCTCCAGATGTCACACGACTGCCTCATCCACAGGGAGACGTCCTAGAGATGAAGACCATACTTGGAACGACTATCGGCCTATGTGGATTCATTGTGCAGTTTGTAGGTTTGCGTGGACTACATTGGTCAGCATCAATTGTTCAACTTGGTGTAGTTCTTTTGATGACGGGGCTGAGGGCTTGGGTACGTCGTGGGCTTGCTAAGCCTCCGTGTTGCCAGCATATCTTGTCAGAATTCGAATTGGACTGGTTCGCGACGACGTTCGCAGATGCTAAGAAAGCCCCGTGGTGGCCTGATGTGCAGAACAAAGAAAACAAGAGATGGTCACTTGACCGTTTAGAAGCAACCGACACTGGCTTTGGTAACATTAGTGAGCCACCGCAGAGTGAGCTTCCACATCTGCATGCACACCGCGTGATGAAGATTAGGAGAGATCTAGCCCAGCTGGCATCCTGGCATGGGCCTGTTTCTGCAGAGGCCATCTCTATTGCACGATCAATTGAGGTGACGATGGACTTTTTCTTCCGTGACACGGAAGAATTGAATTATACCTGGGCTCTCAATTCTCCAACCCACGACCTTGTTGTTCTCCGTTTGCATCGAGAAAATGGAAAGTGGCAAGCGTATGCTGATGAGCTTGAAGCGGCTTTGTCGCTGTGGCTTTTTTCTGTCGACAAGGCTGAGAATGATGACGAACTTGATCATTTGAACAAATCGCCTATAGGAGATGCACAAGACGACAAGTGGCTGCGCGCTAAAGGGTTATCTGCGAAGAATAGCCTACGTATTCTTGGCTCGTATAGTCAAAGTCTTCATCGGGACCTCTGGTGGTGGATACCTCACGAGACAACTAGAATCATCAGTCTGACAGAGGTCGGGGATACTACAGACCTAGCTCAACCACTGAGTGTGCGAACGCACAGAATCGTCGGGTCTGGGAGAATTTCTCGGCACACAGGTAAGGAGACTAGATACGGGATCAAGGAACTACCGGAAATCAATTTCAACTCAAAGTCATCCAGAAACAGTGATGAAAAAGGCGAGAACGACAACACAACAATCACCACAACAGAGGATGAAGACAGCCAAAAGCGATTAGCTGTTGAGTTCAATGGACCCTTGAGATCATTGTTTGCACAAGACATCTTTTCCAGCTTTTGGGTGTCCGCAGCAAAAACTCTAACAGAGTCATCTTTCACCGAGCCTGCGGAGATATATTCCAATCACACTACGTCCAATGAACCATGGCGATCATTCTCTTCATCAATTTCTCTAAGAAACGAGCAGTTCACAAAGTTGGCCAGAACCATTCAGAGCACTGGACTTGGCAGCCTAGACGACATTTACCTCAGCATGATCCCACCACTCAGCGCAGCAAACAAGCTCCCACCAGTATCACACGTCATTGACTTGGCAAGACACCACGCCGAACCCCACGAGTACCAGCAACGCTGGAACGAAGCCAGCTACGTGTACCTGTGGCTCTTCAGTGTGGCAAAGACATTTCCTGCAGACAGTGAATTTGCTACTCAGGCTATAGCCGTAGTGGTGGAATTTCTACGACAAGTCAGCTCAGCACTGGATTTTTGCGAAAGGTTAAAAGATCATCGTCGTCAGACAATCCTCCAGCGACTGAAGCATGGGCTTGAAAATAAGCTTGTTTCCAGCAACAACAAGATAAAAAAGACCATTGCAAGCCTACTCGAATTATACACAGCTCAGCAGCGCCCATGGGATAGCAACAGCATTGTTTGGGGCGATGGGAAACAATAATGGAAACAGCGAAAAAAGCGGCCAAAGAGAATGGGTGTTTCCCAAAACATTCAATTTCACTGAGGATCACAGATTAGCTCTGGAACCTGAGTTGGATATTTATCCTAACCAAAGGAGATGGGAAAACAAGGGAGATATCAACACGAAAGATGTTCTCGGCTGGACGCCTCTGCATTACGCGGGACTACCATCTCCATCGGGCACGGTGCTGGCACCATACCTGCGCGTCTTTCCTCTCGGAATGAGCGAACTAGAAGTGAACTCCCAGGATTTGCTTGGATGGACACCACTTCACTACGCATGTGGTACGAAGAAACCCGCCGTTTCTTTCATACGAGAGCTCGTACGATCGGGTGCAGACATCAATATACAAGGCAGGGATGGAGTAGCGCCAATTCACTGCGCCGCAATGAATGGAAATTTGGAGGTGGTGAACTTACTGGCCGAGTCAGGCGCAAATATTGACATTCAAGACGCCTCGGGGAAAACACCCCTTCTTTGGGCTTGTATCAGCAGAAACCGAGGCACCGTTGAATATCTGTTGAAAAATGCCAACACAAAGCTTCGAGATGGCGACGGCAGAACAGCTCTGCACTTGGCAGCGACGTTCGCCGATGATAAGACGGTATCATGGCTACTCGAACATGGTGCTGATGCGCTGGCTGTGGATCGAGAAGTGATGGCCCCGCTGCATTGCGCTGCTGAGTGTGGGCATTTGGAGATTGTCCAACTTTTGTGCCAGGTGGGCAAAGCTGATGTAAACGCAAAGGACGGCTACCAAACGACGCCATTACATTATGCCGTCCTAGGCGGTCACGAACCAGTTGTAAGATGGCTTGTCAGAGAATCAGAGGCTGATTTAAATGCCAAAAACTGGAGGGATATGATGCCATTACATTATGCTGCCCTATGCGGTCACGAAGCAATTGTGAAATGCCTTATCAAAGAAGCAGGGGCTGATGCGGAGGCCCGAGGAGGTGAAGAGAAGGGAACGGCCATATATTTCGCTGTCAGGGGACGCCACGAAAGCATTGTGCAGTTCTTGATCGATCAAAAAGTCAACATCGAGGCTAATAGCATCCTGGAAGAGCCTGTGCTGCACCTGGCCGTACGCAGGAGGGCACTAGGAATCGCAAAGCTGCTTTTGGACGCAGGAGCAAGAGAGTACCGGAATTATAAAGGGCAGACAGCGCTCGACCTTGCGGGTGAGGAGAGGGATGCTTTTACAAAACTATTTGCACCATACCACTCCACAGGGTAACTACACAGGTAGCTCAAGAACAAGAGAAGAAGGAAGAAGAAAACAAGCTTCGCATTTTCCTAAAGAAAACGTATAGCCGCTCAGCCAAGCCGCCTCAACCCTCATCTTTTACGTCGCCGCCCAAGCGCAAGCCTTGGAACAACGCATTCGCTTGCTGTGAATATTCTTTGTCAGAAATGGTGGCATTAATTGATGAGACAGTGTCTTACTGTCCAAGCCGCCTTCTTCTCGAAAGTGGCATATTCTTAGCTGTTCTGATGAACCCTTGACTTTGGGTAGCTGGCGACGAAAGCTAGCCATTCCTTGTAGCAAGTTACTGGGCTCACACAATTATGGGTGTTACTAACTGTTAGGTTCGGGCACAGCTGATTGTCTTGTAAGTTTTCTTTAAGCATGGACCCTTCATTGTCGATTTCTGTCATGAACTTCTGTTCGCTAATGGTATGAGATACATATTTGATGAGGCTGTGTACCTACTTATCTTTGACATTCTTGATGTATACCGATTGCCTGAGAATCTGCGGTACGGGCGGCATTGTGGAACGAGTTCAAGCCTTGTATTGCATTTGGTTCCTCTCGTCTCGGCAAGAGCACAACGATTCCCGAAGCCAGTACGCAGAAATATAATGTTTAATCACTGTCCGTGTACAGTTCCAAAACATACAGTCTAATGTGGCGAACCATGGTATATCGAGAGCCAGATTGAAGATGGTCGGTTGGGTTCGGCTACCATATGATGCGCCAAAAAATTGTTTGCCAATTTAATTTATTTCCCTTGCCCTAGCAAGCGTCGCCGTCATGGTTTATGTACAGGCTATACAATACATCCGTTGCAAGCTCAGAATGCGTGAAACTCGTTGTGCAATCCTCGTGCATTTATTTTTCTTCTCAGGCCGTCGATTCTATGTCTAGTTGCGGTCGAAGTATGTCCACTGGCCCTCGACGGGCTTCTCCTCCAGCTCCTCCCATCTGTCACATGTATTAGCATTGCTTAATTCGAAGTGTGTCATGGCGTCACTTACGGCTTAGCCTGGAGCATGTAGTCGACGAGCTTGAGCTCGCTCTCTGCCATCTGCACAACCTCCTCAATCAAACCAGCACCAATCTTCTGCTCAATCTCCTCGACCCTGCCGAATGTTAGTCTCGGGTGCCCTGAACGGGTCAATGCATTGCTCGTGGACGTACTGGTCGGCGGTCAGTTGGGGCTCGGGCTCCCACTTGACCTGGGACTGCTTGAGCTCGAGGGGCTTCCTCGAGAAGATGAGATCGGCATCGGCGCGCTCAGCCTCGGAACGCAGACCCTCGCGCTCACCACCCTCGTCAAGCTCGCCGTCCCACTCCTCGTAGCGCTCGTCCTTGACCTGCGGGTCGTGGCGCAGCAGGAAGGTCTGGTCGCCCTTGGTGATGATCTGGGCCTGGGCGCCGTCAATGGCGGCCTCGGAAGCAATGTTGAAGCCCTCGGGGTTCTCCTTGAGGACCTTTTGGGCGCGGGTCTGCCACTCCTTGTATCCGGGGGGCTCAGCGGCGGCGACAATGGCCATGCGGTGCTTGGTCAGGGCCTCGATGGACTGGCGGTAGAGCGACGACTCGGGCGCGGCCTTGAGCTTGTCGAGGGTCGAGCTGTAAAGGTAGAGCAGCGACGAGCGCGGCGAGCTGTGCGTGTACAGACCCGTGAGGCCGGTCGGGTTGCCGGCCTCGAGGTAGCGGACCGGCTTGACGGCGGCAAAGAGTCGTAGTGTCCGGCGCATCGTGAGCGATGATCCAATGGCTGGAATTGGAGTCGTGGTACGTAGAGGGAAATGCACGGGCAGCTAACCCAATGATGCTCTCATGAAGTTGCAAGCACCAGTGCAGTGCCGGGACCCACCAAGTCACATGACGATCCAATTGAATTTCTGGACTTGTCAGCCTCTTTAGATGAATAAACCCTGTTATGCACGCATAACTTTTCATGAGAACCGACAACGGTGAGAGAAGGAGCAAATGATAATTGAAGAGTAGCATGAAAATAAGCAAAAAATGACAATTTCTGTCATTCCAATTGAAGCTTCTCATTTATCCTTAATTTCGTTCATTCATTCGTACTGCAGTGTGAATCTGAATGTTGGCTTGAGCACTCTCAAAGTTCCTGTTTTGAGGCAAACTCTTGACTCTTGAGCTTGTAAGTCGTGCATGATACACAAACGGGTTCTAGAATGGCATTTGACTAATAGATCCCTAGTCTAAGAAATCTATAAACATTGAAGAAGTGTTTCGCCAAACGGTGTATTGGAAAGACTTTGCAACCTCAAAGACTAGCGCCGGGCAGGTCCTGGCCACTGTTTGAGATCACCAAACATGGTCGGTGGACCTTTTGCGCTTCCATTGCCCGTTTGGCGTCAAGCAACTTCGGCCCAGAGAGCGGACTCGCGCAAGCGGAAAAGAAGGGAAGGGACACTACCCGAGGATAACTCTTCCCAGGATGATGAGCCTTTGACACCATCAGCGCTGCCATCAGACTCCATCAACCCTCGGAGCCATTCTCCCGACACCCTCCGCCAGTTTGCTGTTGCGGGTCTCTCCCCAGACGAGGAGGTACCGTCCAAATTATATCCAAGGTTTCCTCATAGGTCACTGCCGTCAGGATGGCAGACGGGGGAGGTACCGAGGCGGCGGCGTAGCCGCAGCCGAACGTCGGGCGTGACGAGCGAATCCGAGGCAGAGGGTGCCGAGACGGACGGCGAGACCGTCCGGCGGCTCACCAAGAACGGCCGCGGCGAGCTCATGTCCAGCCACGCGGACATCTTCAAGCACATGAGCACCCTGATGGCCATTCTGCACCGCTGTATCCACGAGGGCGACATGCGGCGCGCCAAGCGGGCCTTTGGCCTCCTGCTCGGCACCCGGCACGTCGATGTACGCCTCAACGACATGTGGACGTTGGGGACGGAAATTCTGATGCGGGATGGCGAGACGAATAAACGGCAGCAGGCGCGCTCTAGTGAGGCCTCGACGGACCACAGCCACACCGATGGTGACGGCCCTGACGCGGCCAATGGTGATGCACGTCCACCACCGCCCGCGCGTTGGGGCTCTGCAGACAATATGCAAAAGGTCCGCGACTACATCGAAACACTCGCTCAGCATCATCCGTACGATGTTCATTTCACTCGCTCCGTCAGCGCGGTTGACTTTTGGCCGGCGCTCTACAATATCGAGATCTACAACGTCGATGCCGAGCACAGACGGGCATTGCATAGGCTGGAGGATTCGGCCGCTCTTGAAGATGAAGATGACGGCAACGACGAATTCGACATGCCATACGATGATCAATACCCAGACGGTGATGGCGATGGCGACTATGAGGCTCGCTTGGAGAGGCGCTCCCAGCAGCGCGAGGCGGTCCGGGCCCGGAAACAGTGTGCAGCGAGGGACGAGATCCAAAATGAGACACGCGTGGCAGCGCAACAGATCGCCGAAAGGATGGATAATTTGATGATGGCAGTGCCATATACGACTCATGTCGAACTTTTACGCCTCCGGGGCATGCTGTCACTTTTTATTGGTGACTTGCAACTGCCAACCAGGCTATTGCACCGGTGCAACCTCATAGGGTACACGACAAGCGAGCTCAGACTTACGACCCTCAAGGAGCGGGTTCGGAATCAAGTTCAAAGTCAGGAGGACTGGGAGGCTGTGTGGAGGTGGGAGTCTGAAGTTGACAAGGCAAAACTCCAGTTCGAAAAACTAGCTGAGAAGGGCATACGCCTTGAACCATGGCTAGCAAAATACCTAGAACCTGATGAAGACGTTGACACGTCGCGATAGTGGTCGAATTCAATCCTACATATTGAGGTTGAGTAGATCAGCTTAGATGGCATTGCATTCCAAACTGCCCTAGGAAAGAAGCTAACAGCTTTATGCTTTTTCTTTCTTTTGCCAACGAGATAGAACGACTCCCAAATTCCGGCTGCCAACCACAATGCACCAGTCTCCTGATGGGCTCCAAGCAACCTGTCTTCCAATAAAATCCTTAATGCTGATAGTTCTCTGACTATGGGCCTTGAGCGCCTCGTCTGTGCGGGTGATGTCGTATCTATTAGACCATGAATCAAGCGTCTCTTGGCTGTAATGATTACTTGTAGCGGCTGGTTCAAGATCACTACCCGTACGCCCCGAAATGACGGAATCTTTATCTTCGGCATCATTTCGCAGCTTACTGATGGTGTCCGCCTTTTGCCTCTGAACAACGGGTTGCAGCCAACTTGGCCGGTGAAGCGCTGTCGCTCGATTCGGCTTCTTGAGCTCTGTCATGAATTCGTGGAAGGCCGTTATTCTAGCCAGATCCCAGAAGAAGACTGTCGAATGAGCGTTTCCGAATGCCAGGATAGGATGTTTGTCCTTGTCAAGGAAGAGCTTGAAGCGCATGTAGAATTGGTTGCCGCTTCCCGGTGTATGGAATTGTATCATTCGAATATACGGAGGAATCGCCGCAGCTGTTGTGGGAACAAATGCCGATCGAGTCAGACGTTCAGGGTCGCTAGTACTTGGGGCTTCGCTGGCCGACGGGGGTTCGTTCTTGGAAGAAAAGCCTTCAATTCTCCATAGCACAATAATATCTTCATGACAGGCTCTTGATAGGATCAAGTCTCCGTAGAATGCAACACTGAGACGTCAGAAGAGAAGGAAGCTTGAGTGGGACTAGAGACATACCAATCAACGATCCCACTATGGACCTCTGAAGTGTAAAAGTGAGGATAATGAACTACCACTGGGGGAGGAGGGTTCTTGTCCCGAGATCTCTGTGAAAAGTCTGGCAAGGTCCACTGCAAACATAACTGGTCAACGGAGGGAGCAGTACCGAAAATCAATCAAGACCTTACCAAGCATACACAGTTGTCGTGCCCTGCA
This sequence comes from Pestalotiopsis fici W106-1, assembly GCF_000516985.1. Taxonomy (NCBI): domain Eukaryota; kingdom Fungi; phylum Ascomycota; class Sordariomycetes; order Amphisphaeriales; family Sporocadaceae; genus Pestalotiopsis; species Pestalotiopsis fici. The sequence continues at coordinate 5,341,170 of NW_006917093.1, read as the reverse complement.
GAAAGAACGTAGCGGCCACATTCGTGAAAAGCCTAAAGCGAGTCAGTTGGTGACATTCAAAGGTATCGAGCAGGACTACGTTACAGTTGTCAGGAGGCCGGAGCTGTGGCCCTCTCCGCCGAGGATGGCCAGGCATGGCTGCTTCTGGTCGACAGGATCGAGGCTCCAAATTCTTACAGTGGTATCTTGCGACGCAGAAGCAATTACATAGGGGTTTGTAGGGCAGGTGGCAAGATCATTGATTTCCTAGTTCGGGGTCAGTGGTGATGGGAATTAGAGACCTGACGGTGAACTCACGGCTCCATGACCAACAATGCACTATTCAGATGTCAGTCAAGCATAAACGCAGTCACCTATTGACGATACCCTACCTTGACCAAGGATCCATGGATCACATCGTAAACCTTGATTTTTGCATCTGAACCGGCCACACAGAGCCAGGGGATTTCCGTTTCGGAATCTCTGCTCCAGGTGCAGCTACAGTTGTTGGCATTTTCCTGATTCGATATCAGCGTCTCACATCCATAAAGGGTGAAACGTAATCAAGGCACTTACATCGTCGTCTCGCAGGACCTGTATCAGCTGCACAGGCGAGGTTGCTGTGTGTGACAAGCGATAAATGATAATCTCATCAAAACAAGGTCAGGTTGGTGGTTCATTGGAGGCGCTCCCATCATGACGAAATACTTACATGCTTCTTGCTCACGGCCGCGAAGATGGGATCGTCTTTGGGGTCTAGATACGGATAGAACTTGACATCAAGGAACTCTGCAATGCGTCCGAGGGGTTTCGGTCAGCATGTCCAAATCTTCAAGAAGCCGAGACTTCCCTTGCATACAACACACCTGTGTCTGGTTCATCAAGGTCCTCGTGGCGGTTTTCCTCCTACAGCGGTCGGTATAAGGATCAGTACACTAGACTAGACTAGAGACTCCTGGCAGTTGTCTAGAACCATGAAATGGTACAAGGCATACCTCGAAGCCGATGGAGGCTTTGAGCCGGGGGAGATCCCATTCGTCGTCAACAACGGCTGGCATCGTGGGCAGGGACTAGCGGGACCGGGGCGCATTCCCGAGTTGCGTGTCTAATGTGGGTGTTTGGACCCTCGAATTGTCAATATGCAGGTGTGAAGGTCTGGTTCAACGGGTGGAGTTGTCTTTGGTGTGCCAATGACTGTTGCCAAGCCCGGAATAGTGGTGATCAATGTGATTGATCTCGACGGTTGATGCCTCCCTGCAGCAATCGGGAATGCTCAATGACCGCCCGGACTTTGGTTGCACCCCCACAACCCTGCTCGTTCAGTATCACTTCCCTTGCTCGTGGATGGCAGTGAACGACCCACCTCCGAACATTACTAGGTACCTAGGAAAGAAGAATATGGACTGAAATTTGAATGCAGTGTAAAGTTGAGTCCATTGACTGATCTTTCACGGAGAGGACCAAAGCCGAGTTGTCCAACTGCCCATAACAGTCTCTGTTATAACAAGGACCAAACTTGTGAGTGCAGGGCTGCTGCCGAGCTTTGCGGATAGTTGAGTGGTCAGATCAGTGCATGTGTACCCTACTGCGTACAAGCTGTTTATTAGAGTAAATCGAGACCAGGAAAATAGAATGGGTTCTTATGGGCAATCTTTTTATAAGACAAGAAAAAACGTGCAGAATGAGGCAGGGGGAAAACGGTCCAAAGTCTTGCCAGAGTTGGTATCTTGCTGGTAACGTTTTGTTGTTGTTTTGTTGCCTCGCGAGTTCGGCGATTTACGAGGGCTGTTGCTAGATGAAGCGAGAGAGCACCAGCAGTCGTTGCGCCCCCTGTCAGTTGGCAGGTACATCACTAGTAATTATTTCTTGAAAGAACTTCCAGCGCGTTTACAGAGTAGACTAGGTACCGCCCTAGTAATTTTGGGCCGGGATTTTTTGGCAGCTTATCTTATCGGCGCGCATCTGTAATGTCATCGACATATTCGAACATTGAGCACACTGATGGACGAAGGCAGATACAAGGCATTGATGGTGTATTGATCTCCTCAAAAGTGCCTAAACCACGGCATCTTCTTCTTGAGCAAATTCCAAGAGTAAAAACTATATCTTGATGACTCTGGCGAGGCATGGGCATCCTGTATCAGCTGGCCATCAGCCGCAGCCTACCTAACATGTATGTTGGGGAGCTTCACTGATTTTACTCTACAAGCCATGTGAGATTATAAGTGCATGTTACAACTATTCGGCCATGCAAATTATCTTGTTTTCTTTCCACAGTTTCCCGCCTCGGTATTCGCTTTTCTTGCTCTGCGCGAAATGGAGCTACTATCACATGTTGGACGAATCTGTGACTGTCACTTCTCAATAAAGAATGGCCCATGCACCTGTTTCGAAGCTCGCTATAACGGCCACACAGTTCAAGATACAGATCCTACTTTGATGGTGCAGAGACGTGATACGCGTTATGGAAGAGAATTGCAGGGCAGCAGGTTCTTTGCACAAGTTTCGTCGATCAATTTAGGTGTTCTCTGTACCGTAGATTCCTTCCAGACCACCTTTGTATCCGTAACAAATGGGATTTACATAGTACGTCTTTTGGACGAAATCATGACCAGGTCGTACCAAACACATTATACCATGATTTATTTGGCGAGGTGGGGGAAGTATTGCTTCCACGGAAAACTCAATGCAACTGTGAGAAATGGCCCCTCGATCTATGTTATCCCGGCAATGTAATCAACGCATTTGTCACCCATATGGCCATGGACATTCTTGCCACTATGGCTACATTCTTTGGGAGGGCTGCTTGTTCATACCATCAGGCTCGTGGCAGAAAACAACGAAGAGCATTCTGGCTACATGCATGATAGGACGGTAGAGAGGTATTATTCCGCGTTGCTTGAAGATCATGCCTCATAATTTCGACGACATCCGCCGGCAGTGGCTGTCATGCGAGATCTTGCCAGGCACTTCAGCCCATGCCGTGCATTGCGTCCAAGATGCGCAAAACTACCTCCAGAGGCATGATTTCGCTACTCTCGACTCGTTACTACTTTTTCTTTATTCAAACATTGTACACTATTTCCTTCCTCTGCCGTTTGGAGTGGTATGCATGAACCACCCTCGCACAATCCCACGTCCGATAGTCTGGGTAGTTTTCTCCAGCCCCAGCAAGCCCCAGTCAAGCCAGCCCGCCAGCCCTCCCCCTAGTCTCCGAGATGGAGGGGGAGACAGCTGCATATGATCTCCAGCTGATTGGCTCGATGCGCAGCTTCCTCGAGGATACGCCTCGATCTTTGGCACTCTGGCGTCAGATTCAACGTCAGGCCTCGCAACAAGGCCAAAGCAACTTCATGTCGGCTGCGATGTACTCAAGCCACAACAAAGGTTCAATCGAAATTCATTGGCCAATCGAACCCACGATACCGCTGCGACATTTGACTCTGTCGTTTTTTTTAATTTTCATTCACTTACTCGATAGGTAAAGACATGAACCCGCGCAGCCATTACAGAAATTGACATATGTCAACTTACCCATTGTACTGCTACGGTGTCAATCAAGAAAATCAAACACGGCCAACAGGATGCAACCGGCAGACCTCGATCTCGATGGGCCTGATGGCATCGTTTTCGGTAGTAACGGTGATCTATCTTAGTGTGTCGTCTACCATGAGTCTTTTTAGCTTGCTGCTCTGCTCTGGTCCGTCTGCTAATGTACAAACCTAGAGGTATCCCTGCTGTTCATGTTAGGTCTACTCACTAGCGGACCTCTAAGTCGCAATGCTCGGCTTATTGGCCGGTAGCGCTAATGGTCGTTGACGGATGAAACACTCACCAGAGGTTACATGTGTAAACGGTGCTTCTGATCACCAACGGAATGTATATAGCAAAGATCATGTGCCTCAGTCAGACACTAGGTGGTAAATAGGTGCGCAAACTCAACTTTCAAGTGCCGTTGGACCAAGTGCAGTATTCCGCTCCACTGTCTGCCAAGACATCTAGAAAAACCTCCTGACATAGCGGTCCAAGACAGACTAAAAAGCAACGATAAGAGAGTGGGAAGTGATGTGAGACGTCTCAGCTTGCGTTATCTTGAAAAGCCTTGTTTGTTTTGGCAGTCATGAGCAGAACTCGCCGGTACTTCATATCTCTGGCACATTGTATACTCTATTTCGAATTCCGGCAAGCCTGTCAAAAAACGGTGCTGCAGTTTTGGCAGCCATATATCCATTGCCTGGTAGGTAGGTCCAGTTCAAGATCGGAGGCAAGCATTGTCAAGTTTTCCGATGTCCGATTCTGTTTTTTCTTTCTCTCCAACCCCTCAAAATCAATCCTGCACTGCACGACCAGTAAGAATTGTGAATGGCACAAAATAGGAAGAAATTTACAGATTTGTAAGATTCATCGAGCCTGGTATGACAAAATATGACGCCTAAAGTTGGATTCGCTTGGGTTTTACAAGTTGCTTCTCGCCAAGCTCTTATTTCCCTACCGACGACCGACCGACCTACCGACAGCGACGCTGGCGCTGTAGCAGTGAATGGACAGCACGGTCTCGCCCTGCAGCAGATCCCGAGAACCTGGTTTGCGTGCCCCATGCGCCGGATAGCTGCCTCGTCGCCTGTCAAAAAGTAAAGAAACCCAAGAAATGGGTTTCCTGAAGGCTTTACTAATTCAGCCATGCTCAAAATGACCATCTGCTCCGTTGGACCCTGGTCACTCGCAAGGTTTACCCGAATAGTACCTTTACCTCCGCATGCCTGATGAATCCTATAGTCGTATTACAATGCTGAGGACTATATTTGCATACTATGGCAAACTTTCCAACAATGCAACTCCACGATGAAATGTGATATTATGATGACCCAGGAAAATATCACATTGTTCAGAATCCACTACGGTGGACGAATCCATTTCATGGAGAGAGTTGCAATTGACTGCAGAAAAGTACAATGGGGCATCGTATGACACAGCATCTACACTCATTGTCCATGACGCACGAAGCATTTGCAGATTGTATTGCTATCGATTTCGTTGAATCACATCAGCATGTTGTCAATGCCTTGAACACACGAGATAGAGCAGGCAGTAGTCTGTAGATGATAATTCTCAGGGCTAACACATGATATTGTTCGTGCTGGGCCAGTGGAAACAGTGTATGCTTTTTACTACTATACTCCACTATAATCCGGAAAGAAAACAAATTATTTTCAATAACCCTTCGTGGACATCCGTGCATATTGGCACGGGAAATCCTTTTAGTGCCTTCGAGCCCACATTTGCCCTGGATGATTATAAGCACTTACGATTAGGCATACACGTGAGGATAGAGTAATGGCTGATATTGAAGAGTGATCTGCACAATACCCCTTGTTGAATGGCTTCGGATTGATATCTGCCGGGAGAAGCCAAAGCCAGAAAAGAGCCTGAACAACCCACTGTGATCATACTGCTACAAACCCGTCTAGGTGACAAGCCTCAAGTGCATCTTGCAGTGCGAGACTGTGCAGATACATGACATGGAGGGGGAAAAAAAAGTACGCAAATGCGCGTGAGCTCATCTATCATACTTCCGATGAGAAGGGACTCGGTGCTTTTTCTTGAGTATTCGCCCAACCAGATGCAGGCAGTATGATGCATTTGCGCGGGAGTCCCCATCAGTCATGACTAGGTAGGGGGGCATGGGAAGTGCGAGGTTGAGATATTCAGGGTACCTAATGCAGGTATTGAATGTGGAGATGCGCCAACCGCTGTTGGGTCCCTGGGGGACCTTGTGTCCTCGCTAAAACTCAGAGACCTCATGTACCTAGCCTCCCGCCCCCAAGAACGTACCTGTTTTACCCATCTTAGGTACCCATGAATCAATGATGGCAACGCCCAACGGCAGCTAAGGTGGAGTTGGTCGAGTGCCCCTACGCTACCGCAATGCCTTGCAGTAGGTACGCGATCAGGTACGTCAATGATGTACCGCACCTAGCTGGGCAATTGACATAAGGTACACAGCACCAGACCAGACAGATGGACCAGGCCCAGCTCGGAGCACCAAGTTGCCCGTCTGTCACGGATCACACCCAAACAATATGCATATACCTTTTTTCGATCCTCTTTTGCATGCCTGCTGCTTTATTACCTGCTTGCTTGTCTGCTTGCCTTGACGACCACGGGTACATATAATCCATGAGATCGCAAAACTTGATATTGCTACCCGCTTCCATACCACGACTTCACACAAGTTAAGAAAGAAAATATCCGAAGAATACGAAGACGCGGCAGATTGCAAAGCCGGCTCAGCTCGAAAAATAAGAACAAGCCCGCATCCTCTCTTGCCATCCAATCTTCTCTACGCTACTCAGCTCTTCATTAACCAACCCATCGACTCCCTCTCACCTACAATACATAATACTCACTGGCTTTTGCTTATCTTTATTCTGTAACCTTCAAGCATCTCCCTTGATTTACTTGAGCACTTTGTCACACTATCAACCAGGCTCAAGCATATACTTTGTCGAGACTTCTCCTCTGTTGTCATCGGCCAAATCTTTGACAGCCACCTGCCGCTTGTCAGCTACCTATCCAGCCCGTCATTGACAACGACGCTGGCAGATTCCTCGGCCGCCCGCGACCGTCTGATCTCCTCTCCTCTCTCACCAGCCCTGTAGTGTGCTGCACAACCTTTCCTGCACAAGGCCACGACAACTAGCAATCTTTGCTTCTCATCTGACTGGCTACCGTTGTCAGTTGCATTGCACATCCATCCCGTGTGCGACTACATTTGCGCCGAAGCAACGTTGTGCCACCTGAGGGGATCATCTCATCCGTGACCTTGAAAGGCCCATAAATCGGCCACTCGACGGAAGGCATCTATCTACTTCCTCTCCCCTCCCCAGAGTCTTGTGCTGCACACTGCCGTCTCTCCTAATCTCTTCCTCTGTTCAAGAGCCTCGCACAAGAACCAACAGCGAGGATTTCGTGAGACGACTCTCGACCTTTTTGACCGTGACGGCGGGATCTCATGTTATACAAAACTCGGCTATTCAAAGACATTCTGCTGGCCTAGACGTCCAGCACCTCGTTTCCTTTTCCGTCCTGGGCAGCCGAGAAGATAGCGGTAACCCACTCTCGGAACGTGTACTTGTCCCATAACTACCCTTATTAGAGGAGCAGTTTGGGAAGACGATACAGATACTATTCAGAACAGCTTTTGGCCTGTACTAGTCGTGCTGGCACCGGATATCTTGCATTCAAATTTGCAACTGAAAGCCCGTGATCGACCACGGTAAACTCATCTCGTCTCACAAAACATATACTCAAATCCAAATAACCGATATACCTACAAGATGGACGAGCACTTTGGATCAATGGAACACACTTTCATGACCATTCATAGTGAGTGCATTTCTTTACCCTTGGTGGCATCTCAATACCTTGATTTAAAACATACACTTGCTAACCCGTTGAACCCTCTCTCAGACCTGTCGCCAGATGCAAACATCCTCTTTGTCTCTGCCTCCGTCACCGAGATTCTCGGATATGAACCGCACGAGGTCCAGGGCAGGTCATGCTTCGACTATTTTCACCCAGACGAGGAACCGTGGGCCAGAAGGGTCCATGGAAGAGGCGTGAAGCTTGACAAGGCTGCATCTCTTCATTATCTTCGAGTTCAGCATCGCAACGGCCAGTGGATCAGTTGCGAATGCTGTTTCACTGTGGTCCACGACGTATTGGTGGCATGCACCAGTATCTACCGGAGAGGCGCCAAGAGCGAGAGTATGTTGCATGTCTGACCTTTTTCCTTCATGGACACTTTTCACTTACCGCAATGACAGGGCGGGCCATTGAGGCACCACAGATTCGACGCATCTTCTCGAGCTCCCCAAGGGACCCTCGTTACCACATGCTCGAACATCTCTCACCCAAGTTTAAGATGCCTCCTGTAGAGCGAGAGCCCAGGGCCGCTCTCATTCTGAATCGATTCACCAGACCTCTATCAATCATGTTTGCAACCGATGCGATCACACAGATCCTTGGGCTTAGGCCCGACCAGCTTCAGCACAAGAGCTTCTACGAATGCATAGCAAATAATTGTTTGCCTGACGCCGTGAGGTGTCTTGAAAGCGCCAAGTCGAACGACTCAATAGCATACCTACGGTTCTGGTTCCGTGATCCTCGAACAGAGGAAGATTTTGAGGCACAGGACGACCAAGAAATGGACGGCGTTGACGGTGGCGGTAGCCCAAGCAGTAGCGACTTGGACTCGGATGGTGGTGCACAACTCAGCTCACCAATGGACCTGGATGACGATACAGTCATCAAAGCTGAGCCGACAAGTCCCGAGCCCTTTCGAGCCGAAGCCGAGCAGTCCAATAATCACAGCCGCCAGAACAACCACGCACAGCCTTCTGCACCTGCAGCAGGATCCCCCAATGCGGCCAGACGACCTAGACAGCAGTCGCCGGCGGCTGCTGCCCCTCCTGGGGCTCAAAACGGCAACAGGCGACAGCGCGAGAGGATTGAGCCATTCGAGTTGGAGGCAGTTGTCTCGTGTACATCTGATGGCCTAGTTGTGATCTTGCGCAAGGCGCGACCTCCTATCCCCAACATCTACTCACCATCGGCATCGGCCGGCTCCCAGAATGGTCTGTTTGCAGCACCATGGGGAGAACAACCAATCCAGCCGTACTATCCTCCAGAGATGTACCATCACTTCAGGCCACCTCTACTGCCACAGCACATGCCATTGCAAGAGCATGTCAAAGCTGCTGGTGGTCCGCCGACAGAGTACCTTATGCGGTCCATTCGTGACGTGGCTGTCTTTGCATGGGCTCTGTGTGGTATCAATGGCAATCTGGCCGGCTACTGCAGCGGGACACCTCAAGGGGAAGCTCAGCCTCCAAATGGGCTTCCGGTATGGGACCCTAATGGAGGGCGAACATCCTACCTGGGGCCTGAAAACCAGGCGAGGTACCGGTGGCAGCAATACGACAGTAAAGGAAAAGGATTGGCGGCATCGGGCCACCATGTGTCGAGCTCTACTTCTTCCGTTCCCCAATTCAATCCATATGCAATAATGCATCATGGGACGGTCGAGTACACCCAGCATTATTCGGCACCACCTTGGAGGCAAGAGGATGGTTATATACATGGTAGACACCCACACGCAATGCCTACACAACCCGGCTATACATATCAGCCCTTGCCGAGGCACCCTGGTCACCCCGTCATGGAGCCATGGGCGGAGGCGGCGGCAGCAAATCTCGCACAGCAGCCTCGTGGTGATCCGCCGATGCCGACCACTCAGCCTCCAAATTCAGGCGAGGAACCTCCCAATTATCGCCATTTATGGCAGTAACCCATAACGATGAACGGGGGCAGAAAAGAGTCTTGGGATGATGCGTTTCGAGGACAGGTCTATGGTGATGATTTCCTCTCGCACATTTTTGGACCATTTGAGGCTTTTTCATAATTGGCTTGTATATTAATTTCGTACATGTTCGGATGGGAATGATTTGAACTAATTGGGCGGTAATCTGCTTCTGAAAATTTACGCAACCGGGAACGGCAGTCGAGCTTACCTCTGGCGTTGAGCGTTCATGATACCCAATCACTTGGTTATTTCGACTCGAGAGGGGTGGCTTGTCCGCCGCTGAATAAAGAAATAAATTGATTAGGATGCGCCCTGTTATAAGTGTTTCCTTGATCAAATGAACAGATAATCTTGGTTGAAAACATCCATGTTCAATAATCATCCCGGCAAGATTTTGTGTGTGCACTGGATTCCATTATGCGAAATTGTAAGTAGCAGGATCGCCGCTGGAAGCGAACATGACCTATAATAAGATAAATACTGAGCATCTTCTTTATTTACGATGCGCCATTACAGTATATTTTGCCGTCTCTTCTCCTATGTAAGCTCTTAGGTGAGCAGGTACTTGGGTACCTGGCTTTACCTGGGGTATCGAGATACGTACATAAACACATACGTAATCGGGCCCAAGGCGGGCGCTAAGCCACATGTGGAGCTTTGACCCACTCTAGGTCGACTTACCTTCAATTGAGGAAACCGTGGAAAGTTGTAGGGAAGCTTGGCTGGTACGACGGTTGAAACTGTGTTGTTGTAGTATCAATTATAGCTGCCTGTTGAAGCTCCCAACCAACTGTCAACACCGTTGAGAACCCCCGTGCCGACGATATTTACCATTCTTTCTCTGTAGAAGAGATTTGGGTTGCCAGCGAGAACTTTCAAGGAGCACTTCCTACCCTCCTACGCCCGTCCCATAACGCAATGGCGGCCTCTTCAAGCCATCCGTATCATTCCCCGGAGATCGAGGACGATCTCATTGATCCAGATGATGGTGAGTTTTCCCTCTACCCATCGTGAGCTGTAGCAGCCGTCTCCCGACTGCTCAGGAAGTAAAGATCCTAAAATTAACTCCTCCTGTCTCTTCTCTCCTCAGCTGATCTCAATGACTTCGATGACCCTCTTTCACAACGCCAGCCACTCGCGGGCAACATTGGCTCGTCGTCGTCGTCGAACCGCCTAGACGAGTCGTACCTAACATCGCGCATCCCGGGCGAGGACCGCCGGGCCCCACAGAACACCATTGACGAGACCGTCTGGGAGACGCTGCGGCGGGACCTGCTGGCCGTGTGGTCCAAGATGCGCGAGGTGCTGTACCCGCGCTACCTGTTTGGCGGCACCATGTTTGAGTCGTCGGAGGGCATCCGGGGCGCCTACGCCAACCTGCGCGGCGCGGGCTTCAACGGCGCCCGCGAGGAGCTCCAGAGTCTCGCCGGCCGCTTTGTCGACTCCGAGGCCCTGCTCAACCAGAACAACATGACCCCCGGCCTGCGCGACTGGGACATGTGGGGCCCCCTGATCTTCTGCCTCTTGCTCAGCATGCTGCTCAGCTACCGCGCCCAGAGCGATCAAAAGGATATTGTCTTCTCCGGTGTCTTTGCCATGGTGTGGATCGGCGAGGCGGTCGTGACGTTGCAGATCAAGTTGTTGGGCGGCAATATGTAAGTTTGATGCACCACGGGCTTTCCTGCCTGGACGTGAAAGCGGGATATCAAAGCTTCCTCCCTGGAACGAAGAAACAAATTGCTGACCATGAACCACAGCTCCTTTGCACAGAGCGTATGCATAATCGGCTACACGCTCTTTCCTCTGGTCCTCGCCGCCATGTTCTCTGCCATTGGTCTTCCCTTGATTGCTCGGATACCCGTTTACCTTGCGCTAGTTGCCTGGTCGCTGGCGGCAGGCGTCAGCATCCTCGGTGGTAGCGGCGTCGTTCAGAACCGTGTCGGCATTGCCGTCTACCCCCTATTTGTTTTCTACCTGGGCCTGGGCGCTCTCTGCTTCATCAGCTAAGCGCTGTCTTGCCCGGGTCAAGGAGTTTAGAAGGTGCCAAAGGGAAATGGAAGCTCGGCGAGCTATCCGCATGAACGGCGTAGAAAGGGGAATTCTTTCTTATTTTTATTGACCAGTGTATTCTAGATATTCGAGTGTACGAACAATGAGTCGCTTTGAAATTGTCTTTCGGCCTTGGCATTATGCTTTTCGAAACCACATGGATTGACTTGAGCTGCGGTCGACCAACAGTCGATGAGATAGCTGGTCAAGTTTGGGGACATGAATAGTGGCCGAGAATGTACGGACTCGAGCAAGCGGCAAATGACTCGAGCGAAGTACTTTGACACGGCTTACAGTAAACAGTAGGTTCTCGTAAGGTGCCGTTCAAACGATTCTCACGTTGTAAGGAGTCCCCCATTGTTCGTAACATTGCGGTATTGTCCAGATCTCGAGTTGAAATCTTCAACCAGACGCATATTGCCGGCACAGAAGAACGGGATTTATTTAATTCAAGACGCTCCTGACAGTATCACTGCCCATCATCCTCGTATCGTGAGCAGGTCTGGATCAACAAGCGAGACCCAAGTGAAGCGAGAGAATGTGGTTCAATAGCCACAGCTGATGGCATCCAATTTTTGGCCTTGAATATCTTTTGTCAACTATGTCTAACTTTCTCACCTATCTCGCAATGTGACCCATTAGACGCTACCGCTACCAACAGAACCGTTGATCGCACCCTTCTTCGACTTGTCAACGTCATCATCAACCATAGGAAGTGCTGGTATCTCCACTCCCATGACCTTGTATTCGAGTCCAACGTATGCGTCACTCAACACAAGAACATCGTACTTTCTGGCCTTGCCTCCCTGGGCTGGCTCGGGAAGCTTGAGGTTGACCTTTGCAGTTGGCCTCGACCCAACAGCCACCGACTTGCCAGGCCCTTGACTCCAACCTGCCCGTTTTACCGCGATGATCTCATCATTCGCAACGTCGCAGACTACAACAAACCAACCTTCGGTCTGAGGCTTGGGGTACTTGGGCGCATAGATGCGCCCCTCACGCTCAACAATGGGGTTCGAGCGTTTGAGGGACACCGTCATGGAAAGTGCAGTCACATTCTCTGTGCGCACATTGACGTCTGGCAGAACGGTCGCAGCACGAATGAATTTGCCGTATTGGTACTGTGGGATCCCAAGTTTCTTCGCTAGTTCATCGAGTTGTGGCTTCTTGAGCTTGCTTACTTTCTGCAATGATGTGGTGTCTTTGGTCTCGTCAGGGCCAACACCTGGAAGAATTGACAGAGCGTTATCATGAGGCCATCGTGCAGATTTGATGCACTGCAGCAGCTTGATCATCTCGAGGCAGCTAGAAAGATAGCCCAGCTCAGTAAGAACATCGATCGACGCCTGAATGATACGAATCGCCTGGTCGAGCACACTGGTTTGATCACCGACATAATCGGTAATGGGCAGATCGATGCGTGCCATGTGTGCTTGTAGAAGGAGGAAAGCCTTGACATGAGGATCCCACATAGGTAGTCCGAAATTGGCGCCAGAATATGGCAGGTTGCGCGACAATTCGGCATTGATCAAATCTTCATTGTGGCGCACTGGGAGCTCATCGTATTCTGTTGCATTCGACATCCATTTCAGAACATCCTCAAAGGATGCCTTGGGTTTGACATGCTTGACAAGGTATCGAATCGTCTTGTGTGACAGGTAGTAATAACTCATGATCTTGCCCAGAGGAGTGGGATCAACATCTCCATTGGGGTAAATCTCAACACACTTGGACTGTGCAAGTTCTCCTAGAGATTTGTTGACCATTTCAATCATGTAGTCGTTCGCAAGTTGTTGGGCCGCAATGCTGTTGTGTTCCTCGGCAGATATCTCCAGCCCATAATAGGACGGGTTCTTGTGAAGGCGACGGAAGAAGAATGTCCATGTCAGATAGTCGAGAGCGTCCTGCTTTGTTAGAATAGTCTCTGCTGAGACCTCGGCACACAAATGGTTATCAAGGACCGTGTGCAAGGATGACTCTACTGGGAAGCCTGTATGCAAGAAATGCTTGTAAAAGTCTTTCTTTGCGTCTTGAGTAAAGATTCTGGCAACTCCCGAATTGTCGAATTGAGGTCGGCCAGCACGGCCAAGCATTTGCAGAACATCGGTGAGATCCATATCCTTGTAGCCTTCAATTTTGGCATCGTAAAATTGCGTACCCTTGACAACGACAAGATGTGCAGGGAGGTTGACACCCCAAGCCAAAGTACTGGTTGCGACAAGAATTTGAATCTTGTTGTTCAGGAATAGCTCTTCCGCCAACTGTCGATCGGTTTCAACGAGACCGGCATGGTGAAGGCCAATGCCAAAGCTAATGGCTTCCTTCAAAGCCTCGTCCTTGACCCTAGCAAGATTGAGCTGAAGGTCTTCTTCTTCCATGTGCAAGAACCGACGGGGGTTGTCCTCCAATCCGCACATGTTGATCAAATCCTTAGCCGTCAAGCGAGTCTGCCGACGTGAAGGCACAAACACAATGACTGGCTTTTCTGGACTATGCGTCTTCACTGCGAGAAAGGTTGGGCGGTTCATCGACTGCATCAGTGGGCAGAAACCCCGGACCTCGGGAAACCCATCAATATATAGCTCCAGCGGTACAGGACGAACCGAATGTCTGAAGTTAAACAGACCTTCCTTGACACCAAGCCAGTTGGCAAGATCTGTTGCATTTGCACAAGCAGTCGACATGCCCAGCAGGCGCACTGTGTTCTTTGTAGACTCAGCAATGTAGTTCATACGTGATACGATAATCTCCAAAATTGGACCACGGTCACCAGCCAGCAAATGAATCTCGTCGATAATGACCAGAGACACTTGACGGACGTAGCCTCTTGTTTGCCAACTACGAGAGATACCGTCCCACTTCTCGGGAGTTGTGACAATGATGTCGGCGTCCTTGATGGTTCTGGTATCGGGCGTGTTGTCACCAGTCAACTCAACCAACTTGAGTCCCAAGGGTTTAGCAAGCCGGTTGCCCCAGTCGTTCACTCGCTCACGGACGAGAGCCTTCATGGGGGCAATGTAAACAACTTTTGATCCTGGTTTCTCACGGAATGCCCACCACATGGCAAGCTCGGCAGCAGTCGTCTTTCCACTGCCTGTTGGGGAACCAAGGAGAACATTTGCTGGCGTATGGTAGAGCGTATGGAAGATTTGCGTCTGCATTGGATTGAAGAACTGGAAACGTTTGGCATAGAGCTCTTCGAGTGCAGGATTCTTCAAAGCACCAACCGGGAGTGGTTGGAGGTTGAGTAAATCCGTGTAAACGCTCTCCGTGTCTGGCCGAATTAGGTGTTGAAAGGAGACTGGCGTCACAGTCTCAGCACCCAGCCACTTATCAGACACCGCTCTCACGTAAATCTGGTTCGGTAGAGGATCTGAGAGAGGAATGGTAAAGTTGAGTTCATGGTCATCGTAGAGCTTTCTTCTACTGAGAATGAAGAACTCGTGATGGTAGATTTCGGAAGTTTCAGAGTTCTCAACCCAGATGTAGAAAGACTCCGTGGTGCCGTGGATGTGATCATTCCATTTAAATTCAGGTGTGAGATACAACTTGATCCGCAGGACATCGCGGTTCAGAGGGGCAATTTCGGCATCAACCGTCAGAGTTGGAAAGTTGTTGAGGATGTTGGCAATCTTCTTGCCGGCACTGACGTTATGTACGAGCCCTCCAATCTCGGCGGGCTCCATCTCTTTCATGGCCTCGATAGTGAGGTTGTCTTTTGCGTCGAGCTGACTGAGCACCGACTTTGGCAAATCAAATTGATGGAGAGGATGTTGGAATGGCCACAAGCGCCTCTCAATTGACTTTGCCAAGGTGAGCAGGACGAGACACTGGTAGCCCCAGCGCCGGTTAAGCGCAATCATGAACAAAGCCCGACAGATACGGCCGGATTGCTGAGCAACATAATTCAAGTCGTTACCCAAAGCAAAGTCTTCTGGTTGAGCCCGTGAGATGTACGACTGGAGCAAGATATTGGTCTTTGCTTGTGGGGTATCGATGCCACCAGGGACTTCACAAGGGATCATTTCATGTCTCAAATGAGTAAGTTCCTTTGCCTCGCTATCCCTCGACTGAATGTTATCGAACTCTCCGCTGTTGCTGATCATGGATAGAATATCAGCCTCCGAAGCTTGCGGCTTCATCAAAGTGTTGAAAATTTCCACACTTGTCTGCTGAATGTAGTATTGGCTCGCAATACGACCAACATCCTTGCTACGGAGTTCTTCGGTAACTTCGTTGAAAATGATCATCTGGCTCTTCTGCAGCGTGCGTGCCGCCTGTATGGCGAGTTGCCTTCGTCGTTGCACCAAGTTTGGATCGTCCCGGATCTCTGCCCATTCGATACCATATGTCATGGGGCTTCGCTGCATGCGCACAAACAGATATGAGTATCCGATCCATTGTACAGCCTCGGGAATTGATGTGACCGTGCCAAGAGCGATTTCAGCGTTCAGGTTGTCAACTAGTTTGGAAGAAAATTTTGACTCAATGGGTTGCTGTTCTGTGACAGCGGTGAGATAATGAGACAACTTGTCGTGCGTGGTGCAGATCATGCCAATACCAACATCCTCAAACTGAGGACGACCGGCACGACCAAAAATTTGAAGGACATCAAGAATACCGAGATCCACAAATTTACCGTCCTGAGCGCTGTAGACCTGAGTACCTTTGATGACAACTGCTGCAGCAGGCAAGTTTACACCCCAGGCAAGGGTCGCTGTACAGCAGAGAACTTTGATCACGCCCTCTGCAAAGAGCCTCTCCATCAGATTTCTGTCAGATCGGGTCATACCAGCATGATGAATACCAAGGCCTTTCGGCAAGAGATCTCTTAATTCCCTGGCTTTGCAAGACTTCATGTCCCTCTGAGCTTGTTCGTATGCTGGGTGGCCCTGGGGATCAAAGAGATCGACGCAGAATTCATCGACGGCTTTCTGATGGAGCATCTTGGCGGTCAGGAGAGTATCACGCCGCGAATGAACAAACACCATGACCTGGTGGTCTTGCTGAAGCATGTCCCGAACTTTCTCAAAGGCGATCTGATCCAGATTGTCTCGAGATTGTTTGGAGTTTGGTTTTCCCTTTACTCCAATGAAGTGTTGTTCTAGAGGCACTGGACGGAAAGATCCATCAAAGTAGAACAAGCCCTGTTGCCGATTGACTTTGAGGAAATCGGAGACATCAATGAAGTTGGGAAGAGTAGCACTCAGACCAACGATCCGGATCAGTGATTGTGTACTCTCGACTTGTCTCTCGGTTCTGGCTACCAGGGACTCTAACACAGCACCACGCTCATCGTGCAGCATGTGAACCTCATCAATGATCAATAAACGGACCTTTTGCACTAGTTCGGTATCGCCGGTGCCTTTCCGAGTAATGACATCCCATTTCTCGGGGGTAGTGACGATGATCTGTGTCTGGACGATCTCACTCTTGGTCAAATGCATATCACCCGTGTACTCACGAGCACGGATGCCAGCCCAAGCCAGACGTTTTCCTAGCTTCTCAGTGATTTCGGCAGCTAGGGCTTTCATGGGTGCAACGTAGACAATTTTGAAGTCGTCCAAATCCACAGCAAAATCCGTCGCCTCGTTGTCCTCGATAGGATTGGGTGTGCAATAATGTCCAATGGTTTGTAAGATGGTCAACATGGCTGCATCAGTTTTACCAGCACCAGTGGGTGCACAGATGAGCATGTTTTCGCTCGTCTTGTAGGCGATTGGATACACAAGACTCTGCATGCGATTGAGTGTCTTGTAACCCTTGAAGGTCCTTCGGCAGAGCCCGTCCATCTCGGGGATGGGGAGCAGCCTCCTCCCGGGGGCGAGTACGCCAGTCTTGCCAGCCGGCACCATGATCTCTTCGTACTTGTCGAACAACTTTCTTTCGCTGCCCGCTGGCAGCGCGTATCTCTTCCCAGAGTAGCTGAGCGAGTTGCCCGCGGCGTGGGCCCTGTAGACGTGGGGATATTGCACCTCCTTGTGCATGGCTGGGCCAAGAGCCGCATTCTTGTGTTCCCAATCTTTCTGGCGCAGTGCCTCCTCCCTCTCAGCCTTGGTGAGTAAACGGTTTCCAGACGGATGACCCTCTGCCTGGGAAACAAAGTCGGAAATGATCTGGTCCTTGTGAGATATAACCTCAATGACGAAGTCAAGGTCGTCAAACCCAACCAAGTCAGTAAGCACTGATTGCACCTGTTCCTCGGATTGATTCGACGTCAAGATTTCAAGGATCTGTGCCTGAAAGGCATCGGGAGACAGGCCATCCTTCTTGGAAGCAACAGTAGCACACTGTTTGGCGAACCAACTTGTGCCAAGACCGCTGTCGCCCTCCAACTGGCCATTGGTCTCGTCAACAAAATCGCTGCTCCAAAGATCCTCCTCATCGTCCTCAATAAAGTCCCAGACATCGTCGCCGCTGTTGCCGGAGGTGAAGGCATCGTCCAGATCAAAGTCGGATTCCTCTTCCTGGGCAATGCCGTTTACAGGTAGCTTTAGCTCAGCCAATGCTGCTTTCATGGCAGCAAACTGCTCTCGCCACCGCGCCTCTGCATCATTGGCCGCCATGATCGGATGACACCTAGAAGCCGTCCGAGTGTCTTGTGCCTTCGGGTTCGGGCTTTTCCCAAGTGACCGAGATAATCTTTGCTTGTCGTAAATTCTGCTTGAAATGCCCCTCGATGCAACAGCATTCGAAATCTTCTTATTGAACTTGAGTTCCTATCAAGGCGCCCAAGCCAGGCGAAATGATTTTATAGTGGTGTCTGCAGATTCCACTTCTTCTAGATGACGAACAATGAATAAATTGATGCTGACTCAACCGGCGAGCTCAACTTGGTAGTTTCCGTATGTACAAAGTCGCCTAGCGCAATACCTTGTGCGTAGTGGTGACTCTTGCTGATCTCTTAGCGGCTATCAGGTCCCCAGCAAACTCGCTGTGGTCCATTTTCCAGTGCCAGGCACACCGCTATCGATCCAAGTTCTAAGCTGCAACAGCAGCACCTTGTAAATTCTGGGCCCAAGGCCTTTTGGGAGAGAACCCGACCCCGCGCACGAGGCGGTAAGCATCAAACAAGCCTGCAGGTGCTAAGCTTATAGGCACCTTTAATTGTACTGGTAGACAAGGGGGGGGGACTTCAAAGCCGGCCCCAGGCAGGTGACTTCATACTACTCTCATTATCTGTGTACTGCCAGTTATGCCAATCAATCAAGTTCGGTTCATTCACAGACACACACCCCCCCTACCAGTCCGACGTCCCAACCTTCCCCTCCATAATTCACAACTCGAACTCGTCTCTGTTTCATGAACCTCGTCCCCACGATTCATTCATGCACTACTATTTCTAAACATCTGCGAACTCCTACCTAAGAAACGAAACGCCGTTCCTCTCTCCTCCATCTTCCTATACTTAGAAACAACCACCCGTCGCAAACCCGACAGACAGACACAGACGGACGAACGACAGGACGGGTAGGCCCGGATCTCAACGAAACCAGAAACACAAGACCGCAACCCTTTCATCGGCGCACAAGATCATCCTTGCCCACCATGAAGCTGCACTATATCGGAGTATGTAGGTGCCGCTATCTTTAGCATGCTCGAGGCAAGGGGTTAGCTGACCGTTGACGTTTCTTTGTCGCCCAACAGATCATCAAGAACGATGTTAAACCCGGCATTGAGCTGGTGTCGGAGAAGGAGCTCAGCGCATACTCGCGATTCACACGCCAGAAGTACGATACCCTATCTACCCACCCATATTCTCGCACCCTCCCTCCACTCTTCCCTTCTCCGGCTTGGCTCCGTCCCGTGCTGATGAAGGGGAAACGGGAACATGTCGTTCAGCAAGGACTAGAAACACATGGGTCGCAGGAAGCGAGAAACAAGAATCAAACATTGTCAAGGAAGTGTCTAATCCATTTGTGTACAGCTATGGCGAATTCATGACCATGTTCTCCAAGACGGTCGCGGAGCGGACGCGCCCAGGCCAGCGACAGGACGTTGAGGAGCAGGACTATACGTTCCATGCGTACGCGCGATCCGAGGGTGTGTGCGGCATCATCATCAGCGACCACGAGTATGCGCCGCTGGCGGCACATCAGTTGCTGTCCAAGGTGCTCGACGACTTTTTGGCGTCGCACCCCAAGTCGGCCTGGGCCAACGGCCAGCTCCAGACCATGCCCGAACTCAAGGAGTACATTGCAAAGTACCAGGACCCGACCCAGGCCGACGGCATCATGAAGATCCAGCGCGAGCTCGACGAGACCAAGATTGTCCTCCACAAGACGATTGAGAGCGTGCTGCAGCGCGGCGAGAAGATTGACGACCTGGTGGCCAAGAGTGACGGCCTGAGCGCACAGTCCAAGATGTTCTATCGTGAGTTCCCAAATTACTTGTCTGATTGCTGGTCGATCTGCGGAACATGTGATGCTAATACGGTTTTAAAATAGAACAAGCAAAGAAGCAGAACTCGTGCTGTTTGATCATGTAGATGCCCACACGGGGCATCATGTCTCGGTTTACAATTTGGTTGGTTGGGCGTTTATTGTCATTTCAGAGCCCTGGGGTGTGTTTCGGCATAGCATGCAGTGCACAGACGCAGATGCGAGGTTTGGCTGAATATACATAGTGATGTACAAGCACAGTCAGCTCGATCTTTTTTAGATTCTCATCTGATCAGGATGAACATAGTCATTCGCTGGTGTCATCAGATGATGTATGTACGGTAGCCATGATCAATTAACATACAGTTCTGGAAAAAAGAATCTGGGGAAAGCCCATTTTATGATTCGCGCAAGTGAAGTATTGAACGATTTCTCATTACGATCATTCAAGTTTGATCATGGTTGGCCCACGGGTATAAATACTAAAGATTTTGTGTATTTCGTTATATGTGAAAGTCCCATATAGCCCATCCTAAGGGCCAAACATGGTGATACCCTTTCGATTGAATCAAAGGAACAAGGCTGTTCCTTAGCTCTGCTTCTTCTTCAAGTCTCAGACTCTACATCATCACAACATGGTATATCCAACCTAGTAAAAGCCATATCCTCGTAGATAACCAGATCGCTTGCTTTTTTCCTCTCCTTCCCAAGTCTTTTTCTATATTAGTCCGTCCATGATTTCCCTAACCCAATGAGAGAATGCCCCTGGCTATCATTGCGAAAAGCTCCCCATGTCCCGATGCCTGGGGAAATGTCAAGACACTAGGTCGACGTGGTGGAGCAGAATAAACCAAAATTTAATGCCAGAAAAAAAGAATTAAGGAAATAATGTGTAAGGGAGTGTCTGATTTGATCAGCCTTCAATAATGATACGCTCGCTCTTGCGGTGTTGCGCAAGGTCGGCGTCGAGGGTCTGTCTGGGAACCACGAGGGTGGGCGTAGCCGACCGCGTCTCGGCCAGCCTCTCGTTCTCAGCCATGCCGATCCTCGGTACTACCGGACTGGCCCGGGCAGGACTCGCCTTTGCTCTCAATGTGAAGCTCGTCTCTAGCGGCTTGAGAAGCTTGCGCTGCTCCCTGGATATGGAGATTTGTCGGGCAATGGAGATCTGCACGGGGTCGTGGCTATAGTCGATATTGTCTGGCTCGTCCAGATCGGATGAGGGCGGGGGGGTCATGTGCGTCTGCGCCGACGAGGCCGAGGATGGAGTTGTCTTTCGAGCACTGGTGGCAGATGAAGAGCCGCTGGACAGAGTGTATGTGGATGGCTCGAGGATCTGCCAGTCGGGTTCCTGGATCTTGTGCTTGCTTGTGCTGGTGCGAATGATTTCGGGTGCAATTGTTGGAGAGTCGATATCCGACGGGGATTCAAGGACGAGTCCAGACTCGTTCGGGCCAAAGTGAAAACTTGGGGCTGGCAGGGCCGATGATTTGACATCATGAGATATCGCCGCTCTTCCCACGTGGTGCTGTGCAGGGTGACCACTCTGCGCATGGGCTTCGAGCGATTGGTCGAATGTCGCCTTTGACGGGGATGGAAGCAATGCTGGTGAAGTATTGGACCGCACAGTTTTCCATGGTCTGGTTGCCTGCTGTGGTGTCCGCCTACCCGTTGGCGCAGCGGGAAACAAAAAGAACTGCGGCGACTTGGACGGTTGTGGTGAAGTTGCCCGCCTAGGCCTTGGTAACTTTTCATCCTGCCTTGGGTTAGATATGTACGAACACGACTTGGAGTTTGGATGAATATGACCAACCTCTTCCGCAATGATCGCGTCACTGATTTTCTTTAGTTCCTTACTCGTTGCTTGACGTCTCGCGAGCAGCGACGATGTATTATTAGGTTGCGTTCCCAGAACGCCTTGAAACATAACGCTATATCTCTCCATATTACTCTTTGGAATCTCAATGTTGAGAAAGCTTGGTGCTGGGGTTGACTCCTGGGTTGGTGAATCCAAGACTATTGGTATACTTCCAAAGTTGGCCGTGCTTCTTTGTGTATCTATACTTGGGCCATGGGCTCTCAGACCAGTCGGCGCCAATGTCGAAGACTGCTCGTGTGCGTCTGGCAGGGTTTGAGAACGCTTGACCGTAGATTTTTGTGTAAGTGCCTTGTGATCATGAGCAGTCTTGCTTCGTGAATGTTTCGGCCGTACTTCATTTGGCGAGTGCGAGCCAACCTGCTGATCCGGGCGATATGCCCGACCCAATTGATTCGGCTCCGAGATGGACACTGGTGATGGCTCTGCTTCCGATCGTTTTCTTCCAAAGAGTCCAAATAACCTCCGTTTCCCAGGCTGCTTCTTCTCCTTTGGCATGTCGAAAGAGTCAACACTTTCAACAGAGGAAAGAGGCGACGTTGCTGGCTGCATTTGATGCGGCCGTAATGTCCCGCCATTCGACATCTCGGGTGGATGGGTTGGGCTGCCTAGAGCCATGCCGATGGGCGCAGACTGATCTGACATGGTCGCCGGTGTTGTCAGCCGTACTATAGGGACTGCAGGCTGTGATGGTGTTCTTTGACGAGGTAGATGTCCGTGTGAAGCCGAAAACTGGTGCTTGTATGCCTTGGTACGCGGGCTTGTCAGGTTTGAACTTGGTAGATGACCGTGAGAAGCAGCATACTGTTGCTTGCCGTACACCTTTGAGTTTGAGCTCGACGATTTCGTATTCACGTAGAAATCGTCCCTTGATACCCTTTTGTTGTTGTTGTTGTATTTGCTGTTGAACTTGCTCACGCCACTAGCTGACTGGGTTTTCGAGGATGGTCCTCCAGAAGTCGATGGTCTCTCCAACAGCATCTTTTCTCCCAATGGTGGAGCAGGAAGAGGACGATCGAGGTACGACCTATCAGTGGCTGCAGGAGATCTAGTATTATAATGCGCTTGTTGTGTGGGTTGGGATCGATCTGATACAGTGGCCTGTCCTCTCCGCACAGGGGACCCGTGAACGTGCGTCACGGACGCATCTGGGTTTCCTGCAGCGTCCCTCCGCGCCTGGGCTCGATCGACCACCTTGAACATATTCCTCCAGGGTCTGTTCAATGTCAAATCCTAGAGGGTGGACCTGCAGTCAAATGATGAAAGGATGCTTGCTTTCGGCACCGAAATTGCTAGGGTCTAGTTTCTAAAAACAAGCAAACTAAAAGGGCTGACAAGAAACGGAGGAGAAGAGGCGAGCCTTTTTGCCCGGTCAGAAAGAGAGAGAGAAAGAGACGCAAGAGACGAAGAAGAAGAAGAAGTCAGGAATCAACTTTGATCCAACACTCTCAAAGAAACACTTGAAAAGAGATCAAGGAGATTGTAAAAGTGCCATAGCTTTCTCATCATTCAGGCGGGAAAGCCCTACTTTACGTATCATCATGGTGACTTTTACCGTACATTCTCGAGGTCGTCACACCTGAAATCTTTCGCCTTCACCTAAGTCCTAGGCAAATGTGAACTGAACCGTTGTAGATAGCTTCGGTGCTGTCTGTTTGAGATTGATGGGTCGGCTATTTACAAGAATGATCAGCACCCGGGATTATGCCCCAGAACGGCGCAGAAGGTCGCAAAGAGCGGCTGACAGGGGCGCTCCGGGGGTGTCTAACTAGCTTCCTCAGGCAGACTAGGGGCTTTAGAGAATGGAGAGGTATATTCAAAGGACGGCGGTTCCTGGAGGAGAGGAGTCCTTGGTGATGTCAACACAATGGAGTTTCAGGATCCCACGCGGCCGGCACGAGCCAGTGAGGTCCTGTCGGATTGCCTTGCCGCCCATTTGACGGATAGCCTCAATTGGGCTGAGGCACTAGCTAAAATTATCTCTGGTCCCGGGGAAATGGGAATGACCACCTTTGCTGTAGAAAGAACCAGTTCGTGACAAGTCCGAGGGTTTCGAGAAGCCCTTGGCGCGCCATGAATGGAGTCGGCCTCGTAGAAAAGCACAACTGATTGCGGTTACGGTTGGCCTTCTTGGCACTAGCCAGCCGACTGGCTGGATCCTGGACAAGTTTGAGATGTAGGACGAGCTAGGCGATGGCGCCGTCTACTCATAATGCGTTGTTCGTCTCCCGTGGCAAGTGTCCAAAATTTGCCAGTTTGTTGCTGTGTTTGTGAGATTCGCTGAGTCTCTTATTCTTCTTTTGTAGTTGACACCTGCTTGCGTCTGGATAAGTTGGGAATGATGATCATAGTCTCGCCTTGAACACTGATCTGCGCACACGACATGTTTGTCCAGGGCACGCAGATCGGTCCATCCTCCCATACTAATCGGATACGATAAGGTGGGTCCAGCGTCGCCCATAGAGTTGTCTATATATCGGAGCCGGCGTGGATGCAACGCTTGGGGGAAATGAGAGGAGCGCCGTTGATGGTGAACCGCAAACATCCAATCACGGCATTGGCGAAGGGGCCCCCAAAGATGCGCTAGACTGTGCTTTCTGCTGACATGTCATTGACTAAAGTGATTCTTGGTTCAACAGTTAGATGGTCAATCTCGTAATGCTGGTCAGTTCGTACATAGTACCGTGGCAGCATGTTCAATTTGTTGTCGAGCACGGTTCCTCCAAAAAAATCATCGACATGGACGAGGAAACGAACGACTCCCTGTCGCATGCCACATGGTACCACCTCTGGCCAATGGGCACCTCACTGTCCTCGTGGGAAAAGAGGAGTGATGCGAGAGGCATGTCCTCCATAGTAGAGCAAGCTGAAAGGGCGTGCTACTTGATTGTCTGGTTTCAAGTCCTGCAGCGTACAGCGTAGGCGCTCAATGTTGCAAACTTCATGTTCCACGATTGTGGTGCGAACTTGAGATTTTCTGATACCGGGTCTCTAGCAATGGGTGGCGGCTTTGGAAGTTCAAACTCAATTCCGTCGACATCCGGGTAAATTGTCCATAGTTGGACAATATCCCGAGAAATGCTTCTGTAAGGGCTTTTGTTGTCAATACGCAATCCCGGGCAATACGTGTTGGCAAAGTCATAGGCAGCCAGAAGGATTGGGGAGGAAGGGTTGGATGGCCCTGGTATGCTGACTCGAGTTTGGGAGATCCTGCATTGCGTTTGCATGAACAGCATGATTCACAAGTCCGGCATGAACTATGATTGATGTTTGAAGTTTGATGCGGCTGGTGCCAACTGTCATGGGAAGCCATAGAAGAACATGTGAGATTCGACGTGCTCCCGATGTCGTGCTATCAGGTAGTGCCTTTGACCTACAGGACGATGTATCTAATTCCAATATGTATCAAGGTCGAACCATTGAGGCCATTACAAATTGCGATGCAATCTCTCCATATTTGTGTCGTATCGTTTCGTATTTTTCTCAAAGTTGTCGATTCTATGCTTGCGCGCCGAGTAGGCCATGGCCATATCAGTGTTCGTTTCCTCGAGCTCAACGCCGGCTCGGTTTCGCTTCAAAGGCGGCACTCGGCTTGGTAAGTGGGCATGAGAAACTCTGTACCTACAAGACCGGAGCCGAACGGATGAGCAAAGTTGGCAATGGTATTCGACGAGAAGTTGAGGTGATGTGAGAAGAGAAAAGGGGATCACTTTTTCATGTGTAGTCTGCAAGTACGGAATAAAAGGGATCAGCATCGACGTGGTACCTACTTATGACCTCAATCATTCATGGGCAATGAATCTGAGCAAAGACATCAATCAGCCCCACCAAGGGACCTCAGCGAACGTGGTAGGCTCTCGTTGCGTCAACGTCAGCCATGGCGGGGTAAATTGCACGCAGCGGCCAGCAGGTGAAGGCGCTTCTTCACCGTCAGATTGGCAAATTTTGAAGCGCTGGCTACACAAGGTAACGTATTTACTCTACAGCCACTCTGAAAGATGGTTTCACTGGCCATGAGTGTCTCAGACACCAGATCATCAGTTCGGGAGACTGAATCGTCGGACCGTCTGCACTGCACTGGCATGCTGGGGAGGAAATATACATCATATATACACGCATTAATATATTACCAAATTTGGTACAGTTTACCATGACACTTGACACCACATAGGTACATGCGGAATGGAACTGAGATCTCACCAGCAGGTATGCGAGATCGTAAGCATAAACGTACATTAGAAAGCATGATGTTGCTTCTCGAACATCATCCAAAGGAGAGAGATAAGTACGTACCCACTTGGGGAATCTCATCTTGCTAGCCGAGCTATTGGGTAAAGATCCAGTCGGCAACTGTTGGAACCTTGGTGATCATAATAGAACATCAATGCTTGCGGCGACCCAGTGCCAGGAGACAGAGAGAGACAGAGGGAAAAAAAAATAGTAGGCGGAATGGAAAGGAGTTGGTAACAGTGATTTCTGTAGTGTATAAGGTAATAAATGGGGGGTGGCCCCTCCCGAGCGGCCCCAGTAATTCTTAGTAGCCCCTCCTAAAGATACCGCTGAAATGCTTCCGCGCAACGAGCATCCCGCCATTTACATCCTTTCCCTTTAACCCAAAAGCTCTCTTGCAGCAACCTCGTGGAAAAAATAAAATAAAAAGCTGATACCACCAAAGAAGCAGAAAAGCTTCCCATCCTTACCTTCCTTCTTTTCTTCTTCTCTCTTTACAGCTTCACTGTAAACTCACACATTTCTCCAAGATGTCTTGGCAAGGTATGAATCTTCCCAAACAAACCCCCCATTCACCCCCGCCATGGGGACAAAAACATGTGGTTACCTCCACCTCAAGTTCGCGAAATACCATGGCTGACTCTGAGGCTGCGCAATAGCATACGTCGACTCCAGGTACGATTCAGCGAACGAACCCCGAGATGGAACGGACATGGTTGAGATACTGGATATTGACTGAGCAACGCAAAACAGCTTGGTTGGCTCCGGCCACCTCGACAAGGGTGCCATCATCAGCGCCGCTGGCGACAGCGTCTGGGCTACCTCGAGCGGCTTCACCGTACGAGCTCCTCTCTTTCTTTCCGTCATCTCCCGGCACAGACGACGCTCTACTGGAATCATCTATGGCTGACAAAGAGTGCTTGTGTGAATAGGTCAAGCCCGAGGAGCAGAAGGAGCTTGCCTCGATCCTGAGCGGTGCCGAGGCTGCCAAGAACAAGGCTTTCGCCGATGGTGTGCACGTTGCCGGTGAGCGATTCGTCGCCTTCAAGGTTGAGGACCGCAGCCTCTACCTCAGACAGGTGCGTTGACTTGAGAAAGAGATCTCACACGCCGGACAGCGTGGAAGACGGCAAGGACTAATATAGAGACTCAATTTAGGGCCGAACTGGTGTCGTTGTCGTCAAGACAAAGCAGGCCATCCTGATCGGCCACTACGGCGAGAACGTGCAGGCTGGAAATGCCACGTCGACCGTCGAGGCGCTGGCAGACTACCTGATCAAGGCCGGCTACTAAGTGTAGGAGGAAAGGGAGGAAATCGGGCGTCTACAGATGTACGAACGCGGCAACAGGGCACGGTCTCGCTGGGGATACCAGCTTGCCAGGATCCATACCAAAGCCGTTGTGATTTGATTCCGAGGACCGCAAAGATAGGAAAGATGCAATTAGAGTCTGGTTTTGAGACACATGGCACATATCACGAGGTGGTCACAATAGTTGGGCTGCTTAGCCAGTCTATCATCTAGCCCCTTGAATTTCAGCATAAGCAAATGAGGAAATCCCCCTTTTCACTGAGCACGAGAGCTACAACTTGCAATCTGTTACCGAATATGTCGGTTCTATTAAGTATAATTTTTGTTTATCCCTTTATGCAGAGAGCTTTAGCTGCAGCTATGTAGCTTGAATATTCTCAGGCCAAGGCTCTATATGGACGCCCTGCGCCGAGTTCAAGCCTGTGGATAATGGAGTTTGTACACACGGATCTATACCACAAAATCAACCCTGAACGCCATTGTTCATCCCACATCTAGTCAGTGATTCGTACACCTTATCGTCCCGACCGTTGCCGACGGCATGCCGTTCTTGAACTTTCAACTTATTCCAAACCGATATAGCCTCGTGATCCCGGATTTTACACGGGCAGCTCGGCATTTCGTCTTCCAAGACCTGATCTATCCACGAGAACACCAATGTAGGGACCGACGACGGGTATGTTCCGCGCGAATCCGGCTATGGTGCCCAAGAAATCCCCGAATAATACCATGATTCCGTAGAGTTCTACGCAGAACCCAATCAGCGGCCAGCGCATGAGGATGAGTAACAAGCCGCCAAAGAAGGCTGCCGTGCCCTTTGCCTTTTGTTTCCGGGCGAAGAAGAGGAGCGTCTTTTGCGGGCCGATGATAATCGTGAGACCAATGAGGAAGAGGATCTATAGGTCGTCCAGAAGTGTTAGAGCTTTCAAATTGTTATTCCTTGCGCGGAGCGCTTGCAAGTGGCTCGGTCGTCTAGGGAGGGAGGTTCGGAGTGCAGAAAGGTGTCCAAGTGTTTCAAGCACTGGTATACAGGAACAGACTCACGTTGCCCATGGCCAGCCTGCAAACAAAGGCGTCAGTATACGAGCATACAGATATATGATTACTGAGAAAGACGGGCAAGAGGTGTAAGAAGAATTGGGTGCACTACTCACATGGCCCGATCGAAGAACAGCATCACGCCTCCAATGAGGAAGAAGCCTCCTGCACATTTGTCGTCAATTACTTGCGCCCCCATACTCGAAAGGCTCATCACCCTCCAGCAAGATTGGTGAAGTGAGAGCTTGGCATAATCACGTACCACCTGAGCAGAAGGCCACTCCAATTTCTGCGATTGTATGTTAGCTGGCGCAAAACCCGGATACCATGACATTTGAGGATCCTCTGTGCGGAAACTCGAGAAGCTTACTCTGCGTGTCCGACAACCACATTGTAGGCATCTTGGGCGATCTGAGAAACCAGTTGACCTGTACAATAGAGTGGCAATTGGTAGAATGTACAGGTTTCCGCAGGGACGTGGCCGGCGCAACTGCGAGTAATTATATATAAAACAGCTGTTGTTCAAAGCTAGATCGTCCAACCTCCTAGGGGATGACAGAAAAAAAGTTGGGGACGTGTTCGAAGACGCCAGGAGTTTTGTATTGAGCTATCGACCGCGTACTTGACTTGTTTCCTAACCTCGACAATAGACGACAAGACAAGTCATGTTCGGCTCGATAGCAAATGTATTATTCATGCCATATCATAGATTTGCACCTCAAACTTATCTGGAAACTTTACCGCTGCTTGTCAATCTGGAAATGGGCTTCCATATTCACGAGATACACATACAAACGTTTCAGTCACTATTACAGGTACTTGAGATACCAGCTACATGCGCTACGAGGCGACCTGGAACAGATTCAACGCCTCGAGCGCTACGTCCATACAGGTACCTAGCTTGGCTGCAGCCGCTTGAGGTGGGATGCGCAGCTGGAAGCAGTCCGACAGCACTGAGCTGAAAAATGAGCCAACCACCTTACGTAAAGCTGGTTCCACCACAGGCCTAACAAAACACGCCATGGATTTTCTGTACGGCTAAAGAAAAAGAGTCGACAAGTTCTTTCCTTCAACACTGAACGCCCATATTCGGAGACCTACCAAAGGCACCATAAAAGCAGCCTCTTTCAGTGTACTTCCGCGAAGTTTTTGCAGCTTCGCGAAAAGACAATCACTCTCTAAAGGTCATGTAATTCCTCAAAGCAAAGCGCATGGTCGACTGAGAAAGAAAGAAAAACAAAAACAAGGTTTGTAACACTGGAGGGAGTGCAAGACCAGAACCAGGTCGACGCTTGATATTGTGATATCGTGACTTCTGAACATTTGTCTATATTCCTGCCGCGGCGACTATAGCTGTATAGCTATGGTAACTGAGTTTGATCTCTCCATTCGTCCTCGGTACCCGTCAGTAACAGGCAGAGAACAAAATTTTCTCTATCACGATTAAGCCGGAGCGTATACCTGTCATCCAGTCGCTGAAAGGCGAATGGTGCGTAGGATAAGCTTGACTTTGTTGGTCGAACATTCTCTACTTCTTTCCTTCACTTTGACTGCTACTCTCCTCGATGCCGTTCTCGATTTCCATCCAGGAATAGGCCCAGGCCGCTTTTTATGCATGATGGTCACGGCGCTCTTCTCCTTTATAGAGGAAGTAGTTGTCTTCATGGAACCCAGTTGAACAGATAGGAATTGCACTCAATCCTAATAAAATAGCATTACCTTGAACGCCCAACGCTGTTGCCGAAAGAAAGAAAAAACATAATCCTCGGGGGTTTGACACGACCTCTCGAGCCCTCTTGTAGTTTTTGATTGCAATGTGGCCCCTTCTTGTTTGTTCGTTCACTTCAATACCGTGTGTGCTCCTCTCGCCTCCAGGTACTGCTCCGTCACGCCCTGGGGAAGACTGCGGATGAAACTAAAGACTTCTCCATTGTGATACCTCAGCCTGCTCTTGGGGTCGAGATACGGTGCCGGCAGACCCGTGACGTCGCAGTAGCGTTTTGTATGGGCCAGCGAGGGCGCGCTCTCAATGTTGGTGTATGTGGCACTGGGCGCCGAGGTTGTCGCGAACCCAAGCCCGGAGCCCGGCTTGAGGCTCTTTTCCAGCACCAGCTTGCTCAGGCTGCGGGAGGCCTGGGCGAGGTTCGGTTGCAGGCTGCTCGAGTTGGATCCAGAACCGCCACCGGTCGTGGACAGGGCCGGCGTCGAGGTGCCCGAGGTTGAGAGGCCGTTCTCGTCGACGGCGGGCGCAGGCGTGGCGGCGCCGCTGTCGCCGTCCTGAGGCGTCGCGATGGAGGAGGCTTCCTTGCGCGAGGCGTCGCCTAGGATGGTCTTGATGTTCTTGTTGCGCCGCTGGTTCGGTCGCCAGTTGGTGTTACGGAAAGACTTGGGGATCGAGTGAATGTCGAGCTTGTCGATGAGCTCCTGATGGGCCAGTTGGGCTTCTGTTGGTGTTGCTGCCATTGTGATGGAATACTTGCTGCTGTGCGCCGGCAATTGTAACCACGAGTTTGCTGATGATGATAAACGACTTCGCGACTGAAATGCGACCTTGGTTGCGAAGGGGGGATTTCCCACGTAGGTTGTCGGGCAGTGTGAAATATGTTGGTTGCGAGGCTGCTGGTCGACACTGGACAGCTTCCAGACTACCTACAAGATATAAAATGATCGGTGCTTTCAAGCTCCGACAAACAAGCTTGTGCCACCACCACCACTACCAATATGCACCTCGAGCTGCCAATTCATGCTTGGGCTTGAACTAAGCAACAACCACCTACACCTTTACCTCGCAACCCCAGAATAAACTGTTGGAAAGACTTCAGAATGGTAAACAATACTTTTCGAGATGGAGAGTTCATGATTGTTGATTGTATCTTTAGGAGAGCCCGCACGAACATCAGCAGAACCTTCTGCTCTCGCGAATCATCACCAATGTTGTAAGGCCGCCTCCCTAGGAAGTAACCCCATGGGTCGTGAGGTTGATCAATTCCCCAGGAAAAGTTGAATGAGTCGGTCATGGTCATGAACAAACAACTACAGGTGCGTTTTTCTTTTGTTCTTCAAATCCAAAGAACGTAATATGGCCCTCGGCTTGTACAATTAACAGTCATTCCCAGGACATCAACATTCAAAACATGAACATTGAGCTTGTTGCTCAAATGTTTAAGAACTATCAGTCTAACGTTCTCTTTCACCTAGAAGGTATGTCTTGTCCTGGAATATAAATAGGTAATAGTTAATATCTGACTGATTGTCATCCAGCTACGGGTGGGCTTAAGGAGCCGTCATCGAGCTGAAGAGGTTGTAGTTTTCTTGCCAGGCGAGAATCATGAGTGGGCTTTGCGACATGCATTTGGTGACTGGTAATATGGTGGATCGCATGTGTACCGGTTCGTAGAGCGTTTACCA
Organism: Pestalotiopsis fici W106-1; assembly: GCF_000516985.1. Lineage (NCBI taxonomy): Eukaryota > Fungi > Ascomycota > Sordariomycetes > Amphisphaeriales > Sporocadaceae > Pestalotiopsis > Pestalotiopsis fici. Next base: position 5,309,535 of record NW_006917093.1, on the reverse strand, counting down.
TCTGCGAAGAGGCTCCAATGAAAATAATATACACATTTCTAAAAACAACACAAAACAAAAGGCACAAAGAGTCAATATATAGGCCAGACACCATCGGAAAGATGAGCCAACGTGCGAGTCGCCTCCGATTGAATCAATCGCTATATTCGAGCAATCCCCGTTGTAATTCATGTACATTACGTTCAACCCACCCTAAACCCGTAATTGATACTTGACCCCTCTAGTCTGACGCGACGCCAACTGCACCCAATAAGAGGTCCAACGCGGTACAAATCAGTCCATTACTGCTGTGCATGCAAGAGCAACAACAGACAGAGGGCAATGGCCATAGCTCCAGCAGTAAAAGATCCCTGCAGCGGCGCATCGCATTCGCGGCGTCAGCCTTGCATGCGCCCAGGGTGAGATAATGTTGTTAATCGTAGCTACGTACTACAGGGTGCTATGTAGGCACAGCCGACGAGAATTCCACGAGCCTTTTGCCGCTTTTACATTCTGCAACATTTTTCTCATCACAAAGTGAACCCCAAACTCCATCCCACCCGCGTCTTTACTTTTAATCCGCCAACCGTCGAAGCTGGAATCCACCTTGCGCCTTGTCGGATCCAGCAGCTGCATCATGCAACGCCTCGCGACACCATTGTGAACCCGACAACACAACCGACGATGGCCCCTTCTGCAATTGACACGCCTACGCAAGTGCTAGGCGAGCTCCCCACACGCCAGGAAAAGGTCTACCCTCCTGCGCGGATATTCCCAGTCAAGGAGCTACGCTTCGAGAAGCATATTTCTCCCCAAACCGATGGCAGAGAGAAGGCGCTGGCGCAACCACAAGGTAGCGCTGCCATAGTCATCGACAATGGTATGGACTTCTCTTGCTTGCTATTCTCAAGCCTTTCCAAAGCGCAACAACACTAACCAGACCTGATTGCTAGGCTCTTCTGCCGTCAGAGCAGGCTGGTCCTTTGAATCAGAACCTCGATTCAACATACCACCCATCATGGCCAAGTACAGAGACCGCAAACTAGGCAAGACATATTCCTTTGCCGGTACTGACTGCTACGCCGATACGACCGCACGCGGACACATCAGAAACGCATTCGAGGCCGGGTCAGGCATCGTCAGCAACTGGGATGTCATGGAACATGTGCTCGACTGGACCTTTCTGAAGCTGGGCCTGAACGACAATGAAGGCTCCATAGACATGCCTATTGTCATGACTGAAGCAGTGGCAAACTTGCCCTATTCCAGGAAATGTTGGTCTCTTCTCGCTTGTCTCGGAGATTCATAGTTGCTAACAACATACTCTCAGCCATGAACGAGATCATATTTGAATGCTATGGCGCGCCTTCTCTAGCCACTGGAATCGACTCTCTCTTCTCTTATCGCTATAACAAGGGCCAGACCGGCTTGGTTGTGTCCTCTTCTTATAGCTCGACACACGTGATACCCGTCTACAACTCCAAAGCAATGCTAGCACAAGCAATAAGGTTGAATTGGGGTGGCTGGCACGCTGCGGAATACCTCTTGAAACTCATACGTCTAAAATACCCTGCTTTTCCGGGGAAACTCAATGCCTCACAAGCTGAAAACATGCTGCGCGACCATTGCTACGTCTCCAAGGACTACGACAACGAAGTACGATCGTATCTCGACTGGACCGGACTCGAGGATAGAGATGCAGTCATTCAATATCCTTTCACCGAAGAAGTTATTGTACAAAAGAGCGAGGAAGAGCTTGCACGCATTGCAGAGCGCAAAAAGGAGAGCGGACGACGACTTCAAGAACAGGCACAGAAAATGCGCCTCGAGCGCCTTATGCGGAAAGAGCAAGAACTCGAGTATTACAAGCAGCTGCAGGACAAGATTGCAAATGCCAATAAGAAAGATACGAAGCGACTCCTTGACGGCGACGAGTTGAAAGACGAGGCCCATCTTGAGCGCATGATAAAGGAACTGGAAAAGTCGGTCAAAAAGGCACGCAACAAGGATCTGGGTATCGATGTAGAAGAGGAGCAGGAAGCTCCTGATTTCAGCCTCTTGGAGGTTCCCGACGAGGAGCTTGACGAGGCTGGATTGAAAGCCAAAAAGCAGCAACGCTTGATGAAGTCCAACCACGAAGCCCGAGCTCGTGCCAAGGCCGAGAAGGAAGCCGAAAAAGCTCGCATCGCCGCCGTAGAACAAGCCGATAAAGACCGCCGCGACAACGATCTTGAAGGTTGGCTAGAGGAGAGGCGGGTGGCTCGTGCCGATGTCTTGCAGCGCATGAAGGAGCGCGACCGCCTCAAGGCTGACCTGGGCAACCGAAAATCGCTCGCGTCGCAGATTCGGATGAAGTCTATTGCAAATCTTGCCTCTGATGGTCCTCGGGCTAAGCGGCGTAGGGGTGGCGATGATGACAACTTTGGTGCCAACGACGATGACTGGGGTGTCTATCGGGATATTGCGGTTGGACAAGATGCTAGCGACGATGAGGAGGGCGAGGAAGATCTCGAGAGCAACCTCAAATCTCTCGAAGATGACCTGCTCCGCTTTGATGTCAACTTCTCGCACGACGACACGTATGAGGCACAAAATGACTGGAGCAGATCGCTTCTGCACGCCTTTACACGGGGGCCCCGTCCTTTCATGGGTTCTCAGGCCGAAATCAATCAGATTCACCTAAACGTCGAACGCATCAGGGTACCAGAAGTCATTTTCCAGCCCTCAATCGCTGGCGTAGACCAGGCGGGCCTCATAGAGATTGCCGGCGACATTCTAAACCAGCGCCTCGTCCACATCCCAACAATCAACCGCGACGATTTCTTACGTGATGTATTCCTCACTGGCGGTAACACACTATTCGAAAACTTTGACTACAGATTGCAGCAAGGCCTAACGGCGCTCCTTCCTGCAGACAGCCCACTCACCCTCCGACGAGCAAAGGACCCTGTACTGGACGCATGGAAGGGAGCTGCGGAATGGGTGGGATCGAGCGGTTACAAGTCAGCCGTGGTCACAAAGGCTGAATGGCAAGAAAAGGGAGCAGACTACTTGAAGGTAAGTGCCGTCTGACTGCATACATGGGACGCGCCGCGTTCTCAACCCCCATGCTCTACACCCCAATCACCAGCCTTGTCACAAAACAAGCATACTTTCCTCTTTTCTTGTCCTTGATCATACAGCCCTGTCAAGTGCTGCTCGTATGTACCTTCGGGCTTGCTTGGATGCGCTCTATCACACAATCTGAGGTGTAGAACGCCGCAAGGATGCCCAGCGTATCACCAGTCGTGTGACGTAAGCTTGACGCCCGTGATCGAGGGGACAAGGATATCTCCAGGCGTGTCATCTCGTGGCTGGCCTGTTGTACTGGTATTCTATTTTACGATTCTCTTGTTGGGTTAAATTGGCACACGGGCTTGTGCTGCTCTTTACGGGGGGGCAAATGTACCCATCGGTTCGGAGATACTTGCCCCTTGATCAACCTCGACCTCTCTATTTCTTTTTTCCTACTTACTTTGCTTCACCGACAGACTTGATCACTAAACTAAACCCTTGGAACCGAGTTCGCAGGAACTGACATTTTCTCTACAGGAGCACGACCTCGGCAATAGTTGGTCTTAGAGACAGCGTCGGAGTGGGGCGGCGGCGATTATGGGGCCCAAGAGGTGTTATGAGAGAGAGGGAGAGAGAGAGAGGCCGTTATACGTGTAATGAGGATTGCTTGCATTTCCCACCCCCTTTTCCTTCCTTCTTTTCTTTTTCTCCTCCTCTGGCACAGGCCGGAGTGTGCCAATTCTGGGAAAAGGTGGGTAGCACCCTAAAAGTAAGCTTAAAGTGAGAAAGAAGCATGAGACAGCCGTACGATCAAAACAGATAGGGGAATCAAGTGTACATGCCGAGATTCTATTCTGGCACGGTCATTGCACAATTTTTGTAAATCCAAAGTCTGACACTCTTACTAAACCACGCAACATTTCCGTACTGGTCTAGGGCTTGAAGCCATTTAGCTAATGGCTTATTGAATGGACAGGTTACTACAATGCATCTGGATTTCCATCGCCCTGCTAGCAATGACTAGGTACTGACATCGCCGCTTCTAGGACCAGGACGAGGACTGACGTCCTTGTAACCATTATATACTCTATACACATTTTTCTTTCTCGTTCGCTCTGGAGGAACATGCCCACATGATTCGAACAATGCCATTCCGACCTAATCCTCTGCATTTCCATACGTTTGCCGTGGTACACGTGTAAGCCTAAAACAGAATGCAAAGCTACATTGAAGCTTATTGAGCCAGCCCTTGGCTCAATGAAAAAAACCATTTACGCCCAGCCAGATGTTAGGCGAAAAGCATTTCCATCCCTATTCGATTCCCCAACGCCAATTCAAAGAAAGGTGACAATTGATGTCTGTCGTCCCTCGCTATGGGAAGTCATCCACAAATAGCGACACCATTATGAACACGAAGGCGATTCTCAACCCGGCGTGCACAGCGCCATGGTCGTCGTAGTAGCTCCGGCTGCTGCTTGAAACGTACTCGAACGCTCAGAAAAATCATCCTCCAGCGTCAAAATACCACCCTTGACCAGCATACTGAAATTATGCTAGGCTCTCAAAGATGAAGAAGGCGGTAAAGTTTCGTGTAGCCTCCGGGCATCTTCATCACGTCGAGGATTTTCGTTCTCCGCTTTGAACTTTGAATACGAATCAACGCCCGCTCCGTGGGCTCTGAGACCAGCTACCGCGGCTGCTACATCGGCAAGCGAGCCTGCAGAGGGCGCTCCAACTGTCGGAGGGGCAGCAGGCGCAGACTCGGGGGCAGTATTCGTGACATGAGACGCTGGCCGAGGAGCCGGGTGTGGTAGTTGCAGGTTCGCAGGTGGCGGAGGAACCTCACCCTGCGCATCCATGAGGCGCGATTGCAACTGTAGCACATATTCGCGGAGAGCATAGTTGTCATTCTGCATGCTTTTGAAGCTGTGCTCCATGTCGCCATAGTCGCGGACCTGCTGCTCTAACTTCTTGATGTAGTGTTCTTTTCTTTGCCGGAAAGCCCTCTATAAAGTTGATTAGTCATTCGGGCCTAATTCATGAACTGAAAAGCAATAGCAATTGAAGCTTAACCAGGCAGCATGACGTATACGCGGAGAAGTGTAAATTTTGACATGTATTCAATATCAACGAAACATTGCGCCAACAATGGTCATTGATACCTGGTCGCGCTTCTGATAAAAGAAAATGTTGGAGCCGTTTCCCACGCGCCATGTGCACCGGAGGGGGGCCCATACAATCACACAAGAGCGCACAAACGGGAGGGGAAACGTGGTTCGCATAGATAAGTGAAAACTTACTTGGGCGGCTCTGTTCTGCGCGGCGCGTTTTGATTGAGAAAGTTCCCGTTTCGCTTTGCGACCGTCGGGGCCGGAATTATCGGGATCATGATCTATGAGGTCCTGAACAGCCATGGCAGAAGCAGCCGAGGTTGAAGGGCCAACCCCAGGCGGTCCAGGCGGCATGGTCTCGAGAGCAGGCGCAATGCTGGCGTCTGCTCTCAGTTGTGGGTGAGAATGGCCTTGGTGGTTCAGGCTGTGTTGGCTGTAACCATGCGATTGCTGTGTAGCAGCAGGGAGCGGAAGCGGCAGCGGCAGACCAGACGAATGTGAGGGACCTATTCTGCCGTCTTTTGCGGTGGACTCCGCGTTGTTGTTTGAAGGTGTCGTTGTTGCAGCAGTTGCCTGGGAGAGTCTTGACCGCAGTGCCAGCTCTTCGTCTGTGGTTTTGGGACGACGTTGGTCCAAAAGTCAGTTTTCTCGGTGTTGAGAGCGAGTATTACACTACTTCGGAGTACCGGGGGTTGGGAGAAGTCCAGAGGATATAAAGAGCCAGTCACAACCGGAACAGCAGCATGGAAGTGGGCCAGAATGGGAATATGTAGGATAATGAAACTCTCCGGACCAGGGCCTAGCAGCGGGATTTGGTAATGGAGTAGCCGGTGAGTGGGTGTTCAGAGGAGGGGGACGTGTATGTAACGCGCGAGACCAAAGGACATGTAAAGTTGCGGCTACGTTCTGGCGCCAGTATGAGATGCTGATTACATATACAACAGGGGATTAGACGGCCTTAGCATGGAGTGGAGGGGGAGGGGAGGTGGGCCTAGCAAAAACTTGGCCGCCTCGGATATGGTGGGGTTTTTGTAGCCGCAACTTGCTGCGCGTGCGTACAGTACTAGCGCTACCTAACTCCGGAGAGAGAAAGAGAGAGAGAAAGGCCGGCAGGTAGGTAATCCGAAGAGAGAAGGGAGAAGTAAAGTGTGCCACAGTAATATAACTGTGTAGGCCAGGTAGGTAGTAGGCAAGCAAGCCTTGTGTGTAGTAGCCACCCGGCTCTTCTACAGAGGTGTATGTGTGTTGGAAGGAGTACCTAGCGTGTGTCTGTGCTATGCTGCTGGCGTCCAATTCTGCTGTCGTGTACTAGTTGAAGAAGGGAAAGAAAAAAAAAAGAAGAAGAAAATTGGACCAAGGAAATGAATCATAAGGTAAGCATGACGGAAGCTAGCCGGCGTGGAAATGATGACTGATGATGAATTGGTGTGTTTGTTGAAAGAGCAAGACAACCAAACAAAGCAAAGCAAAAGAGGACCAGAGAGGGAAAAAAAAAACGACGATGCGCCACACTTACCATTGAAGTTTGCGCTGGCCTGCATTATGGAAATTAGTCAGCGTGCTAAACTGGGGAGAACGTTTGTTGGACAGGTCTAATAAATAGAGGGCAGTTGATGTGTGGTTGAGAGTCATGCGACCCTTCTTGGAGGTGCGGAATCAAATCGCCTCTCTGTCTCTGTTTCTGCGTCTGTGGTCTGTCTAATAATCCGAGGAACAAAACGTGGTGTGTTGAGCAAAAGAATTCCGTTGGCCCTGTAGGGCGAACTGGGGTGGTGGTGGTGGTGGTGGTAAGAAAGGACGAGAGACACTGACACACACAACCAACAGGTCCAGTGATCGGGTATTAGAAGGGAATGAAATTTGAGCCACGGCGGACAGGCAGCTCTTTTTTTACTTATTAGGCGGTAGGTGATAAGTACGTAGATTGTTGACATGACTGGGGGAACGACGAGACAGTTCCGAGTCCACTTGCCTACATACATTATGCCTATGACCTTACCAAGTACCTAGCTTGCTAATGTAGCCAGTGGACTTGGGCCGGGCCCGAGGGTAACGACGGCAAGCCAGAGTAAACCATGAACTGCTTGTCGTTGGCCGGGCTCACTAACAATAATGTAACGACCTAGCCATGTACCTTACCTAACTGTCCTTTGTCTTACTAATGGAATAATTGAGCTGGAGGGAATGCAGTACGTAGGTACTTTGTACCTAGGTATGCACCTGGGGTTATTCAATTGATGCCACCAGATCTAAAAAGGAGCCAAGGGCTGCTCGTTGACCTTCCACGGGCGGGACCATGGAACTGGACTTGTAAAATAGAAAATGGATTCTGCCGCTTGGATAGCAATAGTTCATGTCCATGAATCCCAAATGCTTGTCTGTGTTCTCACAATAATTCCTTCGCAAAAGGCGGAGACTGGGGGGAGGGGATGGGAATGGATGAAAGAAATAGCCATGCTTGCCAATCTTGGTAGATCTGGTGCAAGCTGCAGCGGCTTTTCAAGGTTCCTTGTGTCACCCCGAAGCTGCTGTACGGAGAATGTTTGTTTCCCTTGTACATACTTTACCCAAGTAGGGGGGATCTCAAATTATGAGCCCACACACGAAACGAGATGTACAGAAGTGGCTGTACCGTTCAACTCTCCTCGCTGCCGCAACGATTAACAGGGTCTTAGAGTGCTGACTGGCCGTCGGACCAATCATAGAAATGCTGCTCGGGCCTTTCGCCGCCGGCTTTGGTCATAGCCCTTTGGTGATTTGCAGTTCCATGTGTGATGTCTGGCTTGGCTAAAATGTACCGAGCCGAGGATTTGGGCAATCGCTAGGAGGGCAGTCAATGACACTCGGTGCGATTTGACTGATCAAGAAACACGACGGGTGGATATCAAATCTTGCCCACGCCGCGCGTAGAATACGTCTTGGTTTGATGTATAAGGCACCATCAATCCTGTCTATCGACACTCACAGTTGTCTGTAGAGAGGGACAGGCAGATGAGGGCATGTTTGTTCCTGTCAATCGCCTCTACAATATTCATAGTAAAAGATACTGTATCAGTTAGTAGAGGAGTACTGTAGTAGCACGCGTCGTGGGTTGCCGGGAGGGACTGGAAGCCACAAGGTTCGTTGCTTGGTCACGCCACTGGCTGCCCAAAGTCGTACACAAGTACGGGTACAGACGCACGCAACTGAGTGCTAGGAATCGGCTATCTCCATGTCTACTTACCATATGTAGACAACGATGACATGAAGCAGGATCAGTCGCTGGCAAGGTATGCAAGTGCTGCACGCTGTTCCGTTCGTTATACCATAGAGTGGCAAGCAATATATGGAATAGAACCAAGACGGGGTTGATGGAAAAAAAAAAAAAAAACAAAAATACCAGGACCGTGGCGGGTTCTGATCGCGTCGTGGGATTTCATTGGCACTCCCCAGCACTATACTTTCCAGTCATACTATTTCGTGAATTACCTTTAGGTACCTATGCCCCCCTGGAGCGAGGAGCGAGAAGCGCCCGCGGACTGCCGACAGTCCGGGCCGCTGGGAAGGGGATTGAGAATCGCTGGCTTCATTGCTGGTTGATCACTGATGACTGATGACTCGCTAGACTATCGCCACGGACGGGGCGAAGCAACGAAAAAGAAGCCCCCCACCCCCCCGGACGGGTATCCGGTCAGCGAGATTAAGTTCCGCCCTGGGTTTGTCAGCACAAATATCCACAATCGATGGAATCCGAGGATGCTCCAGAAGCGAGTAACAGCTCTCGACCTTTATTCCGTACCGTGGCTTGGCTGAATGAAATGCTCGCTCCCACTGCACCCGTCCATGCATGAGGTGATTGCAACCGCTGCAAGATTGAGAACCGAAGGGGCCCTTCCTTCAACCTGCTCGCTCCGGCCTTGAGTCCGAGGTGTACCCTTTTTTTTTNTTTTTTTTTTTTTTTTTTTTTTTTTCCCCAACAGAAGCCAGCTGTCGACCACTCGTCTTGCGCCTTCATGGGGCCGCTGTGGCGTTGCAGTTGTCGGTTGATTACATCTTGTGTGAGAAAGCGGCACAGTTCAGAATGAGGAGAAGGAGTCGGAGGACCACCGGACGCCGCCTGTCAGCACGAGTCCTACCGCCATGTGTCGGTTCCTCCCCCTCTACCGGTACCTAGGCAAGTCATGTAATAAGGTCATGTATGAATCTGGGTGCCCGAACTACCTTGCATTAGGTCACTAAGGTCATGGATTTTTTTAATATGGGCTGTGTGGTGACTCTGGTGAGTAAGGTGCATTAATAAGGTAAGCACACCTGCATGGCCAGTACTGTGTAAGTGATGAACACCAATACCTAACCTAATGTGGCCCGGTTGTCAACGTCAACCTGCTACTTGCGTGAGGAGGCTTCGATGTAGGTAGGTAAGTATGTGCATACATGGTTGGTTGAGTTGGGCTCTTTACACACACACACACACACACATGCATTGTCAGGAGCCAGTGACATCAAGATGGACAGGTAGATTTGAAGAGCAATCTGGATAGTATGGAATCCGAACATCAGAGAACGTTTCGTCCGAAGCTTGAAACTGCCGTTGTAAGGCTTAGCTAGGGAGTTACTTGTCACCAGCGAACACCTTGTCGCGTCAGTCTAATTCTAGCACAGTCATTCGTGAGTCGTACGTTTGCACAGAGACTTCCCTTTCAGGCCTCTTCCGCAACCAAACCGGAGTAGAAACAGGATGCGGAGGTTTATTTCGTACAGCTCGGCCGTGTTAGCAACATGTTGGGCTTGTGCTGATTCGTTGCTACCAACAAGAATTGTGGGACAGTCAGCACCTTCAGCTGCACATGTGCCTTTTGTTGTTTCCGTGTTGTACCTACTTGGTGACTCGTAGTCTCGTATGCAATGTTGAGTATCTCCAATCTTTGCAAGATCTAGTTTGAGTCGGTACAGAGAACAAGCCAGACTCTGTATACTACACATGAGCTGACAAGAGATCTTCTATTGCCAACGGCCAATTTTGAAACAAGACCGTCCTCAGTGTCACATTCCCTTGGCTATACTCTCTTCTCCAGCTACGTAATTCTGCCTGTTGTGCAGTAATGTAGGTAGGATGAATGGTATCGCACCATCTGGCGCTTTCCCTATCCTCTTTTTCCAAACCAGTACCACAGTATTTCTGTACATGTCGGGCCAAGCACTCGGCCTTGTAACGCGCGAGCCATTTTCTTTGTCCGATTCTCATGGGGTCTCATTGGGAAGAGCAGCACACCCCAGTCCACACCGCGATCAGCATCAGCATCAGGCACAACCCTGTTGCATTACATAACCAGACGTGTGGAGAAGACAATCCAAACATTAGTGACAAGTGTAGTTCGGCGGCCGCCTCGCCGATCTCGACTCAGCGTAGTCGCAACGCCTCGATTTACATTTACACTCTTACCATCACTGCGGAATTGCTTCCTGCTACGTACTGCGCCCGCCCGGCACCTCTTCTTTGCGCCCCCATCTTCCTCTGCAAACTAATGGACAGATTTCGGGGCTGGGTTGAAAAGAAAAGAGACAGGAAACAATGGAGTCGAAGATACCTACGGATATCCCGAACTGTCAACTTCCTACAGACCCCATGCACTTGAAGCAACATTCATTCATTCCCCCCATGTGGAACAGGGGGTCTTCGCAGCGTCCAATGGATACCTTCTCAATACTCTCATACAATACGTCCGCTGCATACCGCGCTGAGGCGCGCAACTACCTAGGTAGGCTGCTGCTAGGTAGGTCAACTGGTACTTTTACTCTGTACAGGTAGGGGGAGCAAGTTCCAGGTTGTGTCTATCTTGCATGACTGCTCAACTGCAACTGGGGGCACGGATTACGAAGTACATACGAGAGAGATCATCTCTCCCTACCTGGCACCACTCGATGGGAAGGACTTACACACTCTGCATTGAGGCTGGTAGTGCCCTCGCGCTCCACTTACAACGACTAGAAACCACAGCCAAGTCATCAACAAGTCATACCATGATATTTTTGTGTCTCATATTGGTGTGCATCCTCTATTTGCGTCCTCATGCATGTGCCCCCCTGTAATGTGCATTTCCTACCCGAGTATATACGCATCGGAGATGACGCCCACGTTATGTTGCTGCCCTGAAAACAATTAACATCGTGGGAGCAGCACTGGGGAGGGTTTCAATCTTTTGCTGCAGCAAGCCACTCCAATTGTCGACCGGTCTGCCCCTAGGGGAAGGACATCAGCACGACAAGGAATGTGTCGCGTCAATTAGGTCCCAACCACTCTGGCCAGAAATCCTCAGTAGTAGTGACTGGCATTACCTACCGTTATGGCTGTCAGCCGTGTCAGCTTTGTCAATAGCAACTGCTTACAAACCACAAGTTCTAGGCGTTCTTATTGAGGATCCTCTTCATAGTATTGCCTCTCCGAAACGCCTCCCGAATCAATCCATCGAAGAGACCATCTGCCCAATTATGCCAAAGCACGCGGGGCTCAGTTACAGCTCCCGACGTGGGCTTCAGCGGATCAGTCATCATCAGAGAGAACCACACTTTTTTACAAAGACAGACAAGCGGCGCGTCTTCTGCTGACTGTCTACCTGACCTAGTGATCTAGCAGCTGCCACTGTGCCTCCAAATGTGGGCAAGACCGGCTAACTAGACGACTCTACGATGTCCGACCCATCCGTGGAATATGATATGATGAAGTAAGTACACACACGACAGTGCGGAGTTGTCGGCTTTTACAACATGTCAGCTTCTTGGTTCGCATTCGGTCGGGACTTGTCGACAAAACCCCCCTCCCCTTGAGACAGGTGCGACAGCGGTAATTCTGTCACAAACCCGATCGGCCCATGCAGCACAGTACAGTGAATCAACTCCCTAGCAGCACTCCCTGCGCGAGTTGCAATGCGGCTGTTCTTTAGATGAATCCCTAATTTGGGCCACAAGAATCGGAGTCTTCGTCAGCACAGTCAAAGCGGCGGATGTTACCCGTCCCTCGCATGCCAGTCAGCGGCAAGGATGCGCATCTCGCAGGGACAATCAACAGCACTTTAGAAGATCGGGCCCACAGGGGTCTTTTGTTTCTTTTCGGCATCCTGGTTTGTATCCTTTTCTACGCGTGCGGCAACTTTGCCCCGTCATGGATGGCTAAAGTGACATCAGTTCATCAAAGGAACCAAATCATGTTTGCTGCTCGCTTGCGCTTTCACCCCCACATGCAGTTATATCCCAGAGCCTGAGAGGTGTCCGGCGCCGACATTCTATACGTTGGCTGTATTTGAGTATACTGCTAACCAAATGATGATTCCCCCATGTTCGAGTCATTTGCCTACTAGCAGTATATGATGGGGCCACACCTCTTGTTCCCTGCTTACTATAGATATCACCGAAGGCTAATCAAAACAGCGCCGAACGACAGGGTTAAAACATAGGCGAGCCAGTAGGTCATCACATGGAAGGAGACTTGTAAAGTCTACCACCTCTCCACACATGGGTGATGTAGGCCGGGTCTGTCAAAAACGATAGGCTCTCCAGTGGGTTACCTGCAACACCAAGGATATCGGCATCGAACCCAGCCTTCAGTTGGCCACTGCTGGGGGCCTTCTTGCCTAGCACCTCTGGGGCGGTGGCCGTGATCGCCTCAATGGCAGCCAGAGGTGAGAGGCCAGCCTGGACCGCATAGGTCAGCTCCATGGCGTTACGACCATGAGATATACGATGGTCTGGGTTGCTGTTCCACATATCCGTTCCCAAGGCGATTTTGACGCCCAGCTTGATTGCCAGCCTGTAATTGTCTCTGGTCAAGGGGACAATCTTCTGAATCTTCTCAATCACTCGCGGAGGAAACTCTGTGGGATCTTGCAGCAAGCTCTCCTGAATATGCCGAGTGGCCACCAGGATCGTGCCCTGCTTCTTCATCAGGCCTGCCACCTCTTCATCTAGGTAACAGCCGTGCTCTATGCTCGTGACTCCAGCTCTCAAGGCGGCCAGTATGCCAGCCTTTCCAATTGCGTGCGCTGCAACAGCACGGCCACTCCGCGCGGCCTCGTCAACAATGGCCTTGAGCTCGTCGTCGGAGAACTGGCGGTCTTCCGGATCATCATTGAGGCTCAGGACTCCTCCCGATGAGCAGACCTTGATACACCGTGCCCCACGTCGAACCATCTCCCGGACTCCTTTGATGCATTCGTCAACGCCGTCGCAAAGATAAAAGTTGCCACCAGCCTCTGTAAACTGGTGAACGGCACAGATGGGTACATCGTGTTCGTCGCCATGGCCGCCAGTAATGGATAGTAATGACAACGACGAGTAGACGTTTGGACCAATAATGTATCCATCACGTATTCCAGGCCACAGGTATCCCGCAAACTTTTTAAGTCGTGTCAGCATATTTACATAGACGGATTAGAACAATGAGTGCGGCGTAAACACAAGTAAACATGTCTTCTCACCCCTGAAAGCTCGCGAACACTGGTGAAGCCTGCCTCGAGCGTGCGCTTGAGGTCGGCCACGGTCACGGCTCCGGCCAGACTCTGGGCGCCGGGCAGCAGCGCTTTAGAGTCCCCAAAGGTGGAAAAAGCACGCCCGTATCCGCCAAAGTGTGTATGGCAGTCCCACATCCCGGGCATCAGAACGGGGACGTGCTTGAAGTCGACGTGCCCATACTTTGACGGACAGTCGGCGTAATGCCCGACCCATTCAATCTTGTCGTCCTTGATGACGAGGGCACCATCTCGAATCGGCTCCCCGCGTCCGGGAATCAAGAGGTCGGATCTCAGACCCGTATAAGCCACAATCGCGTCTGGTGTCACTGTCGTTTCTGCGACAATACTTGCGGCGGGCCTCGCCGCCAATGGCTGCGCTGGGAGTTGGGGTACACGCATTGTAGTCCTCTAGATTGATGAATGGCCACGGACGATCCGATCAGGGTGAGCTGTTGGACTTGAGATATTTTATTATATATATTCCAAAACAAGATAGGAATTGAGGTTTATTTACGCGCGTCGGGTCTGTAAATAAAAGGCGGATCTACGTTCCGATATCTACGTTCCGAACAAGGTTGGATGGGGAGTCTGGACTGTTACCCCACAAACAGGACAAAGACCCCCGCCATTTCCTGGGCAAAATCTATCAAGAAGATAGATATGGCATGAGACGTGTCAGAGACCGCGGAATATATCATGGGTGTATCCGAGGTCGAACCCAAGATTGTATATATATATGGAGTCGAATCGAGCCAGTGTTACTTGACGAGAGAATGGTGGATGGCATGAAGTTGCGAGTCTGGACCAACCGGTCACAAAATCATGCTTTTGTTTGTGTCAAGTGCCACTGTTACGGGGAGCTGGCCCATGCTTAGAGTGTTACCGAAATTTCGACTTCAACTAATGACTACATGATTGCAAAAGCTCACCTTGCTACTTATCATATTACATGAGCGCAATTCGACCAAATAAAGTCATACAATTAAATTTTAACTTCCGTTGCAAGCTCATACTCACACCGAGGCAATATCTGGCAGCCGGATACGTGACCTCCGGGCCCCTTCTTTGTTTTTTGCCTGCCTGCACTGCGGGCAGCATTCTTTTCGGAGAGCTCTGATGCCAGCCATCAAAGCGTGCTCAACGCGGTCCATGCTCAGGGGTTTCGGCACATTCTCTAGAGCTACTGCCATCTTACGCAGACAAGGGCACCGGGCCGGTCCAGTATCAGCTGCCCGTTGCTTGCAACACCAAGATCAAGTCGTCCACCGCAACGGAGGAGCAGGCGGCCTGAATGATCCAGTGCATGTCGGTAGCATCCCGAGGAGCACAGGAATAGCAGCCATGTCTACGGCGGCGGCGGCGGCAGGAACAGTGCCTCGCTTCTCGGCAGGATCGGATGAGGCGGTGATGTTGGAAAAGCTTCAGCCTCTGCTGTCTTCTTCATCATCGGCGGCCGGTGGTGGACGCTGGACGCTCATCCCGAATGGCCAGGGCCTTGAGCGGAGTTTCAAGTTCAAGACATTTGCAAAGACCTGGGTAAGTTATCCACTTTTTCTTTTCTTCTGGGAAATTTTTGTCGTTTGCAAAAGGTGGTTGTATTCGCGGGCAACCTTGATGGAAATGTTTGCTTGCATGAAGGAGGGGAGGAAAAGAGTTTAAATTTCCTCCTGAATTTGACATGCCATCGCTTCCAATTGCTAGGTCAACCTTGCTGCACAAGAGGAGATAGATACCACAAAGCTTGCCACATTATATCCATGTGCTAGGTCTGCACGAGGCAGAGTTATCTCATCTTGAATAACTGTGATCCAATGGCCAGGTCAAGCAAATCAGGAAACTGTGTTTCAGGGTGGCCGTGAATCAAGCGACACAGCGCCGATCCGCATATGACTCTAGAGTTATATCCCGGTTTTCAAGAAGGACGTGATTTGCTGACTGATCACCTTATAATCAGGACTTCATGACTGCCGTTGCACTGCAATGTAAACTCAAGAACCATCATCCCGAGTGGTCCAATGTGAGTACCTCTTTTTTCCCTTTTCCAACACTTGATACTTGCCATATCTTTGACTCGTTACATGCCCAACGGCTTGTGTGTACAAACCAAAACCCACTCTGCCTCTCGCTGGGGATGACGTGTATGAAGCCCAACCATCCTTTCCTCCTCGTGCTGACTCATGATTGCGGTGCGGCGAGTTTTCACGCACTGTGGCACATCTGTAATGCAACCCTCTTCTGCCCTCCTTGATACTGACCCATTGTCATACAGGTGTACAATACCACCTTTATCCGCTGGACAACACACAGCCCACCGGGCCTGTCGGCACTCGATGTTGAGCTCGCTGCTATTTGCGACGGCCTCGCTAGAGATTTTGGCGAGATTGTCGAAAACGTGAAGCAGAGCGACAATAGCTGCAGCTTGGGAAGACAGCTCGCCGATACTGTGGCCTCGGGTGCAGGTGATTGCTGCGTACCGAAACCAAAGGCGAACCCAAAGACTCAGTCGTAATGAGCCCTTGCGTATCGCATCCAATAATACGCAACGCCAATGTCCCAATATAGTAGTATATGAGCGAGAAAGTGTTACAGTCTCGCTTAGTGTTGCATCAGTAGATACCATCGAGCATACTCGTACTTTTCAAGGCACGTCATAACACTTTGTTGAATTAATATGCCAACCATCTTCGCGGATGGAAGGTCTGGTGTATCATTAGGTTGTTCGTCTACCTTTCGTCGAGTCCACCTCCCCCAAATATTAAATCTCTATACAAAAAGGTCGGCCCCCCAAATATGTACAATTAACGAAGGACCTCGGACGCCGCTCAATGCAAGCCAATTCTTCCCTGCCGAGAGAATTCATATGCTTTTTCCGTTCCTGATGAAAAAAGACCTCATATCGATCCTTAAAACTCCCCGAGGACAGGACGTACTGGCAATGGCCTTTTGAAGGGCCAGGCCGATTACTGTCTATAGTAATGGTCGAATTGATTGGACCAATACCTTAGTTGGCCTTCTTGGCCTTGAGAGCAGCCAGCTTCCTCTCGCGGCGGCGCTTGGCAGCCTCAGGACCAGACTCGGTGTCAAGCATGTAATCCCACCATCTGAAGCTGGAGGAATAGTTGCCAATGAAGCGCTCGTGGTGAACGTCGTGGTGGTGCGCGCCAGCCCAGAAAGGCAGGAAGTTGTGCAAGCTCCACGGGAAATCGTAGCCACTGTGAGAGTCGATGGCCTGGAACAGACGACCAACGATCCACATGTACATGGTGAAGAGGTGCAGATCACCGGTAAGAGAGACCCAGAGGATGGGAGATCCTACCGTGCCCATGGCGAGCAGCATAACCTCAATGGGCGAGGCATACTCGGCGGCAAGACCAAAGGGAGCAGAGTAGGTGTGGTGCAGCTTGTGGATCATCTTGTAGAGAGGGCCATAGTGCAGAGCGCGGTGGAACCAGTAGTGCCAGGTATCCTCGAGGACGAAAAAGATGGAAATATGAAGAGCCATCTTCCAGAGAGGAGGGAACGGCACACCATAGTCCATGCCGAAGTAGGTGGCGATGGGGTGGAAGAGCCAGATCTGGGGCAGCTCGACGGTGAAGTGACTGAGCAGCACAAGGCTGGCGCAGTCCCATTGCTCCTTCAGGGTGGGAATCTTCTGGTTTTGCAGCTTGTATTTCCTGAAGTAAGGAATGCTGTCGATGATCATCCAAGGAAGAGAGCGGCCGAAGTAGATGACCTCGTGCATGACGAAGCTCATGATGCCGGTCGCGAGCGTGTCATTCTGCATCCAGAGGTACCAAGCAGCCCAGAGGCGCTCGACGACGTTGAGCTGAACATTGTGCTTGGTAACCTCCTCGAAGACACTGGAGAAGGTATCCGGGTTGGTGAAGACGCCAGCGAGCGTCGCGTTCCTGTCAAAAGGAAAAAAAAAAATGTCAGTATGCAAGATGCGCGCGACACGACCGTCCTGACTCGCGGTCTGGGGAATGTTGGGGGGGGGGGGGGGGGAGCAGTAGCCTTACAGTCCCGCCATGGCTTTTGAGGGCAATTATAGGTAGCCTAGAAGATGGTGAAACTAGGTGAATGAATCGCCTGCTGGACACAACCTCGAGAGAGTGAGTACAGCTTTCTAAAGGAACGACGTAGCCCTGTGCAATTCGCTCGGGAGCTGGCAATCGAATTGTTAAATACGAAGGGGGAGAACCGTTGAGGAGGCGATAAGGGGATGGGTTTGGGAGATTTTGCAGGACCCCTGGCAGTAACAAGCAGGCCAATCAAATCAGCGCACCATTGTGGGACGACGCGGCTTCTCGAATTCCGGTGCACATGCAGATCCAGATCAGATGGGTCTGTTTAGTGCCTGAGCAGACAGCGGCAATCCCCGTTGTGGCGCAGATTATCCATTTGCAGTCTAGTCAAGCCAGTGAAGCCAGTCTTCAAGTGTTCTTTTGTTCTTTTTCTTCTTCTATTTCCAACAAAAAGGCTGAGAAACTTGCTGGGTTTTACTCTGGTGTGGCTTGCTAGGTACCTACATTCCACATTACATTGTAGGTAAATGCGCATGGACTTCTCTCCAAATGTCGCCGCTGTCAGTGAGCAAAAGTATCCACCGCCAATCAGACCCCGATTCACGATCAGGGCGACTTTCGGCATCCAGGGCATCCGCATCACACCACAATCCTTTGTTGCAGACCTCAATTGCTTCCTCCCCAAGCTCCCCACTTGTTGCCTATTCGCCCGTCGGAAGCTGTTGCATTGGTCTGTTGAGAATATAGTTTTTTGTACTATTTGTACCTCGAGCTTACCGAAAAAGGTCGTTGATTCCATATGGCTGCTCTTTTATTTGTTCGGTGACCTTCTCATAGCCCTATGCGACTTGTAGTGAATATTCAGGTACTCAGTGTTCAATAGCTGCGACCATCGGATAGCTTGAGGATGGCGAGGATGGATATTTGTTGTGGGTAATGTATGGAAGCCGCCACTGACAAACTGGAGTCTTCCATGCCACTCTGTACACTAAAACTCCCTGGTATTACCTTGTGTGATCATTATTATTGCTCTCTAGTTTCTCCATTTGCCCATCAATAATCCATCCCCTTGATCCCGCATATTCCTTTTCCCATTGTCGGCTTGCATGATATAATTTTCTGGCGGTGATCTGTTGATCTCAGTAAAGAGATATCGGTGTCTTGATGCTGTCTTGCCGTTCTTGTCTGTGCGTATTGTGCCTGAAACTCAAAATCCAAAAGAGTGCTTGTGTTCCAAAAGCTTATTAGTTCTGTTCGCTGGCTGGTGCGCCACAGCTCCAGTTGCCAGCGCAGAGCTGCGAATTGCGGCGGCCGAAGCGGGTACCGATTTGGTTGCATGACCTCACTGTAGCCGACCACATACACACTGCTACCACGGCATGCCAACTTTCCTAGTAAAAAGTAAACAAACCCAGACTCTTCACGTTCATTGTCTGCAAGGCTGAAGAAATGAGCCTCTAAGAGAGTATATTTCCCTTGGGAGCTCATCTTCTCGTATTCGTGTTCTTACCTGCCGCATTTTTGTCCGCTCAGGCATCTCCCATCCTCTCTCAGGCGGACAAGGAAGGGATTGCCCAACAAGCGGATCAATCATTCGATCATCGTACTCGGCATCCAATCCCCGGTTCGGCAACTATGAACTCACTTTCGCCTTGAAGAGATCCACAAATTATCTCCTCACACCATAGTCGTCTGCCGTTTCTCAGGACCGAGAGAAGAAGAAAGGGAGAAAAGAGAAAGGGGGTGAACTATGTCGGTCGTGGCAGAGTAAGTCTTCATTCTCATCGAGAAGTAGCGGCGCAGCGCATGCACTGACGGCCATGGTCACAAAACAGCCAGGTGCGGCGCCTGGATGCGCAGCTGGATCGCATTCCTTTTACCCACCTCGCAGCTCACCATGACGATGAATTTGCAGCCCAGGCTTCTGCACAACTTGATTCACCCAGAGTCAAGGAACTGCTGCGTGTGATCAAGTCCCTCTCAACCACCTCTACTGCCCATCCTGTACTGCCAGCATGGAGACTGCAGACTCTCTTATCCCAGTCCGACCTCGGGACTGTGACCAGCGATGAAGACCATCCAGTTGGCCAGTACGAAGCCGAACTCGAGTGGCTCTTGGTGAGCAAAGCCACTGTGCAAACATATGGAATCATCATGGATACCCTATTGGACCAGATTATTCCTCTGAATGATCACATCTGGTATTGGGACGACATCCTGTCATCGCATTCGTTTGGGACTCTCTACCTGGTACAGACGTCACCATGGCGCTTTTGGGCATGGACTCAGGAGATTTACCAAGACAGCATCGACCGCCTTCGCAATCGTCGGTCCATCGGCTCTAACGAATTCTCGGAACAAAACCTTGGCGAGGAGATTGGCTCTTCTATTTCACAGCGCTGGCGACAGTTCTATGGAATTGTACGTGACAGCATTCGGGAGCGATCTCTAGTGAATATTCAAAATCGATTCATGTCTCCGGCGGCCGTAGCCCGAACAGAGGCACGGAGAAAGCAAGCCAAACTGAAGAAACTCAGGGAAATGACATCGAGCGGACTGGGTGTACTCATCGATGAAGGCCTCGCCTTTGGAGGCAATGGCAGCGATGACGGGAAGAGCGATATCATCATGTCCAATAACCAAGAATGGAAGGGCGTCGTTGAGCGTAGCGTCGCGCTCATGGACATGGTTCTTAAAGATGTGCTGACATTGGAAACTGGTGTTGCCGAGTTTGAAGATAAGGTCTTTGCCGGCGTTGAAGAAGACCCGGAACTTTCCATTCAGGTGGAAGAGGACGAGGGCAACCGACCTGCCGTAGTTGCCAAGCGGTTGCAGACCCTTCTCGAGAAGAAGCTGCCTGGTCATCTAGATGCTGCCTCCAAGATCGTAGCTGAGCATGGCCGGCCATCGAGACTTGTACGATACTGGTTGCCGGCAACAGCGATATTGCTGTCATCTACAACCATTCTGCGCGTCTTCTTCAACCACGAGCAGGAAATTCTTGCATGGATTGCCGATTTTGGTGTCACGGTCAAAGACTTTTGGTTCAATTGGGTTGTCGAGCCTACCCGCAAAGTCGTTGGCACGATACGGCACGACTCCAACAGTGAAATTGCCATCATGAGCAGGGACAGTCTGCAGGCGGACCGGGATAGTCTCGAACGCATGGTTGTGGAGTTTGCCAGCGATAAGCCGTCTGCCGCCATTGGAACATCATCTATATCAGAATCGCAACTTTCAGACATCCGAGCCAAGGTGCGAGAAGGTGATGTGACACCAGTTCTCCGAGCATACGAAAAGGATCTTCGTTCGCCCTTTGTAGGCGCTCTCCGCGGTGATCTTGTGCGAACCCTGCTCATCCAAGTCCAAAAGACCAAGGTCGATGTGGAAGTAGCAATGGCTGGTATTGACGCCCTTTTGAAGAGCCAGGAGCTTGTCTTTGGATTTATTGGATTAACCCCGGGTATCTTGGTCTCTATTGGACTGGTTCAATATCTGCGAACAGTATTTGGCGGCAAGCGAAGCTACCGACAGGAAGGTCATGCAGGAAAGGCTGTGCGTGTACTTCGCAACATTGACCGCATTTTCTCCGAGGCAACGCCGTCTCCCAATAACCTCTTGTCATACAAGGACCATGGTCTCCTTGTATGCGAAGTTCATGTGCTCCGCCGGCTTGCACACTCCCTGCTTCCTGCTGATATCGAGAGGGAATTCCTAGAGGATCTCGACGACCTAGCGAATCTCAAAGGCATTCAATCGCAGGTTCGAGCATTGGATCGCATCCGATGGGCATATGCCAAGTGGCTCAAGTAAATAACAGCAGATGATGGAGTGAGAGACGCGACATAGTCCGTAGTACATCGTCCAGCGAACGGCCATCACTTGCCTATATTCACCGCCATTACGTCGCTATGGAAAACAATTTACACTCTTCTGAAATCGTTCATTAAATTGGATATTGCTCTTTAAAGTGACTACTAAAATGCCGTCTTGTTCACCAGAGCCGTTCTCTTCTTTTCATGAACATATTAAAAGAGTGACTGCATAGCCTAGCAGTTCCTGAACATGACAGTTTCAAGTAACATTCATGGTGACTGGCTACGAGTCACGTGCCCCTTTGGCATTGATATTGACCCCCAATCTTGAGATGGGAAAGCAAGTCGAAATCCGGCGTTTTGGGACGTCTCGAGCATTTGCATGCTTTGGACGCCAAGGCTTGCGCTGCCGTAGCAAGGTGCTCATTGACAGACTTCCTTGATCCTAGGATAGATCGGGTCCGCTCCATTCTTGAAGATGATTGATGCCTCTCAGCAGGAGGCTCCGTGCGTTAGACTGGCGAGACTGTGAAACGACGCCTCAACCAGTTGATCGTCGATGACCAGCAGGTACAAGAAGCAAGCAGCAAGCAACAAGAAGGTAATGTAGTTGGCTAGTACTATATAGTTATGACCTGTAGTGTTATGTTGAGTAAAATTGTGTTGTGTAGGTTGCAGCAGCGGTCAGCGTTCCAAAAAGGAGAGCACCAGTGAGTGGTGTGAACTGCGTGATACATGGCCCCTAACAGTGTCCACGTGCGCCAGTAGGACAAACATGTTGTCTATCTATTCCGGATTTCCAAATCGAAAATATGCCTAGATTAAGAATAAGAATAGCTTCAGAGTGTGAGTAGTCGAGGCCGTTGGCTGAAGGGCTGGTTTTGTTGAACTGTTGACAACTAGTGAATGGATGAATATTCTTGACCGCAAGAGTGCATCTACATACCTACTGAGAGCCTAAGCAGTAGTTCAGTCGGTTAAATTGACATGTGCAGCCAGTGATTTGACACATGGCATGAGTATCCCGATTAGTGGATTGATGATTGGAGTTGCTCCTCAAATCGTCATACTTGGCTGGCTCCATACTACAAAGGGGTTAGATCAGACTGTTCGCCTGCTGTCCAAGGTTTAGGGTATGTCAAGGTACTCAGGGACTGCACGCATCCTCACCCTGACCCCAGTCCCCAAGCCTCTCTCTCTTGCCTGAGGTCCATATCTGCCCGTTGAATTCAGGCGCCTTGGGCGTTTTATCGCAACGCATTACAGCGCAGATACCACGCTACACTCCCTATTTCTGGCGCCTTGTTGAAGGCTAGGGACACCCCAATCCAGCATATCCAGGAGATCAAGTCAAGGTACCTACCTACCTACCTACCACACCTTCCCCCCCCCTCCGACACCCGACTTGCCGTCTGGTCGTTGCTGAGCCTCTGTCTGCGTACGTACCTATTGACCTAGCTTTTGTAGGTAGTTACGTACTGCCACCACTACCACGACTACTACTGGGTCTCCAGACTTTCTGATTGACTTGACAGTCGCTAAACAGACAGACGGGCAGAGACCAGACAACGAAACTAAAACTACACGTCGCAGCACGCCCTCAACTCTCCTATCTCCACGATAACCCGCGGCGGCCACAACGACCACCACAACCCACCACCTGCGACACCCAGACCAGACACTCCTTTTGCGCCCACCTGTCCCTTCGTCTCCGAATATAGACTCTGCGGACATCCATTTGCACTTTCGCCATCTCCAACGAAAACCTGATCGATCCAGACCCTCCTCCGATCACCCCCCGCTGTGTTGGCCAAAATGTCGGGCAACAGAAACTACGATTTCCTAGTACGTCCGCCTTTGCTGTTGATGTTTGTGTTCGCCGCCGAGAACGCGCTTCTTCAACTGCTCCTATTTCCAATGTCCTCTCTTGCCACCGCTATTGCAGCATCAATGTTCCCTGCAATCGACCGACAACTTTGCAAGCTAACCATGTCGCCTCTCTTCTAGATCAAGCTCCTGCTCATCGGCGACTCGGGTGTAGGCAAATCATGCTGTCTTCTCCGGTTCAGTGAGGACTCGTTTACGCCCTCCTTCATCACCACTATCGGAATCGACTTCAAGATCAGAACCATTGAGCTCGATGGCAAGCGCGTCAAGTTGCAGATCTGGGATACTGCAGGCCAGGAGCGTTTCCGTACCATTACTACGGCCTACTACCGCGGCGCCATGGGTATTCTGCTGGTGTACGATGTTACCGACCAGAGATCTTTTGATAGTATGTGTCCCTGGAACCTAGCTCTGCACAATGGAGCAATAAATGAGACCCTAGCCGCCCCAACCGCTGACATGTTTATGCAGACATCCGTACCTGGTTCGCCAACGTAGAGCAGCACGCCACTGAGGGCGTCAACAAGATTCTGATTGGTAACAAGTGCGATTGGGAGGATAAGCGGGTAGTGTCGACGGAACAGGGCGAGGCCCTGGCCAAGGAGCTCGGCATTCCTTTCCTCGAGGTCTCTGCCAAGAGCAATATCAACATTGACAAGGCTTTCTACTCTCTCGCATCCGACATCAAGAAGCGCATTATTGACACTTCGAAAGACCAGCCATCCGGCGGCAACAACAATGTCAAGGTTGATTCAGGAGACGGAAGTGGTGGCCTGGGCAAGTGCTGCTAAATTTTGACCAAACGATGGAATTAAACGAGAACAAAAAAGAAAGCCAACAAGAACGAAGATCCTGAACGAGGACGGAAGGGGCGAAAGCGGAAACTTGTACCGAATACCACATTTGTGCATGATGATGATAGACAGCCGGCATCAGGCGGACAGGGTTGTGGGCTTGATGAGGCGAGAGCCACAAGGCGGCAGAGCATCTTACGAAGCGAGGAAATTCCCGAGGTTGATCGAGTGCAGTTTGCGATGAATGAAAAAGGACGGCATCACGGCACAGCAGGAAGATCATCTTCTCCCTCCTCCTCAGAGCCGATCAGCCCGGGAAGCGGCTGCTAAGATGTTGGCCTGACAAGTAAGCAGGCGATTCCAGACGTTTTTTTCATCGATGGAAACAGAGCAAATATCTTGGTTGGAGTTTGGTTGATATGGGTTCTAATATACTTTTTTGCCAATACCTCTGGTGCCCATTTACCGATTGTTGTAGTTTGCGAAGATAGGGCATGATCCTGCTGTTGTGGTGGCCCAGCGACGGGTACAAGAGCATTCCTATTTGCATGTGCTCGTAATGAACGAGGCAGTTTCTCCTGGGTAATGGACATGACTAGGAACAAACCGTGCCACCCAAGATGTAAAGCATTATAAAGTGTCTATTTCCACGCAATGTAGGACTGTTGCCAGTGCGCTCTCTACAAAAAAGGTTATCATAACAATTTACCACAAGTATGTAACGTCAAGGACCCTGGCCTCCTCCCACTCCGTCAGCGTCTGGTCATTTGCATCCTCGTGCCCCATTCTTAAAGTGAGCTGGCGTCGATGCCAGTGCCTCACAAAACGTCTCGCCTCAGCCTCGTCAGCGAACGGGACGAGAAAGCGCGGATATCTCCTAGTCTCGCTCCTGACCTTATCGGTACGGTCAGCGCCCGACGTGGCACTGGCGGCCTGCTGTTGGAGACTTTCCTCCTGGGTGACGCCAGGGAGCGCTTTGGCATCGCTCTTACCAAATGGCATGATGCCCCATTCTCCATCTTTGCCGCCGCCAACGAGGGTGTCGAGATTTTTGACACGCCAGGGCAGACCTCGCTCCTCATTGTCGTCGCGGATGGAGGCGCGGAGGGTCTCGGGGCTGATCCTTCCGCCATTCACGGCCACCATGACCAAGAACCGGGTCCCGGCCTTGCGGCAGAGCTTCTCGACCAAGCTGCCGGCGATTTCCATGGCCCGCTCCTCGGGTGTATAGTGTGCCACGTCCAGACTCCAGCGCAGATCGGGCGGGACGAGCGTGAACGTCTGAACCTCACGGCGGGTGGACTCGAGCTGCGCGGGCGTGCCATCGATCCCACGGACGCGCACTGGGATGCCTGCGCCGCCAAAGTTGCCTGTGGCCGGGTACGCGCGGCTGCGCATGACGCCGGGGGTGTACGCCCGGCTGAGCTCCCAGAGACGCTTGACCTCCTCGCGCCAGGCGGCGGCGGCCGCCGCGGTGCCAAAGGTCACGTAGTAGCGGCCCAGCGGCTCGAGGGTGTCGGGGTCGCGCGCCTGCACGACCTTGGTGATGCCGCCGACCCAACCTTCAACGTGGGCGGCGCGCCCTGCCCCGACGCGGAAGAAGTCGGACGCGGCTAGGTTCTTGGAGGCCGCGGCGAGGACTACAGTGCACCGCAATTCGCTGGCGGCTCGTGGGTGGTGCGAAGAGTTCTCATAGTACGTAATGAGCGGCCTCTCGGACTGCTGTAGGGGCGAGGAAGATTGCGTCTGCGGCGGCGGGTAGCTGCTGTCCAAGTCATGGTTGGAAATAGATGAGCCGCCTGGCTCGCGGGACTGAGCCCAGGTTTGTTCTCGTCGGACGCGATGCTTGGCTTCGTCGGGGAAGAGCGCGGCAAAGAAGGAGGAGGACGCTTGAGCCGGCTCATGGCCTACTGTTGCTGTTGCTACTGCTGCCTCCGCCTCTGGATTATTTTCAAGAGCCGTCGTGGTCGTGGTGGAGGACTGCCATCGGATGCTACCTCGGACAGGCAAAGAGAAGAGAAGACGTGGACGCCATGCTGCTGCAGCTATGATGAGGCGCGTCTTCAGGGGCTGCTGTAGCTGTCGCATGAGCACGAGATGTCGAGCGAGGCTGTCCGGCGCATCGCAACCCCAGCAGCACTCCTTGGAAAAGGTGTAGGTGTAGGTAGGCTCCGGCTGAGAATTGCAAACGGAAAAGCTTTGGGCGCCGTAGAGGATCCCTCAAGCTATCCGCAAGGTTTTGGACGGTCCCGCTGCAGTAGCTGCCACTGAGGCTAGGCGACAGATAGCGCCTGTCTCGCCAGGGGAACGCCTTGGTCGCCCGCCATGCTGCAAAAATAGCGCCGTGTATTCAGAGGAGGGCCAAAAAAAAAAAAAAAAGTATCGCTATGCAAAAGTTGGACCCGCACAAAAAAATCCAGTTCTATCCAATCCGCCTGCATAAACTATTTTTACTAGATTGTTCTCAGAATAACCAATTACTTATTGAAAGTCATGGAGATTTTGCTCAAAAAGCATGAGTATACATGATCTGTGACAAAAGTTCAAAGTTTGATGTTGGTCTCGGCCCACTGCTCAATTAAACCACAAAGCTTTTGCATTTGCAGGACTATCGTGAAATAGTCTTAGGTGGAGCTATATCTCTTTCCAACACGGACATTTTTTCAAACACGCACTGTCAGAATTATTCTCTTCTGAGAAGGGGTCGTCATGAAGAAGCCCATTGAGGCAAAGGTCCGTCTCTCGACGCAAGAGCTGCCCAACCAGAAACATGCAGCCAAGGTATTCTTGAACGGCACTCTCATACTGGAAAACGGCCTCCAGGCAGGACAGGTCGTATACATTGAGTCTACCAACGACCCAAAGAAACGACGGGAAGGTATTGTGTGGCCTTCGACGGATAAGAACCTCGCCGGCAACAAGAGCGTGGTTCAGCTGAGTCGAGCTTTGCGGGAGGCAACGCACCTCGAGTTGGGCGAGGTCATAAGGGTATCCGACGCTGGAAAACCAAGCGTGCCGGATGCCCTGGACGTGGTCATTCGAGACGTGACGCCAGATGCGCCCGTCATCTCGGATGCAGAAAGAAAGTTTGTTGCCTACAATGTGGAATGTGCGCTCGGTAGGTTGTCCCCATGCCTCAGTCAAACCGCCATGGATGAAGTCATTCTTGTTCATATCATAGATATACTCCGTATTGACGACCCCACCAGAAACTGCCGAGTTCGTCTTCCCCGGCCTCAACCTGGACAAGGTGCTTGGAAAAGGTGTCAAGCGTTCCTTCATTGTCGAGTCAGTCAACGGCTCAGGGACCAATGTCGCCAAATATTGTACCGATACACGAGCTCAGTGGCTCGAGGCTGACGCTGGTAATGGAGATCAGGCCCAGCCCCCCCCTGGCCGACTAGAGATTTCCGGAATTCCCGGCATGGCAGATGCACTGGACAAACTCGATGACTTCTTCAGCGACTACGATGTCAAGTTCAGCCATGGGGCATTCCCCCACCCCTCATGCGGTATCGTTGTACAGGGAAGCCGGGGAACAGGAAAATCCATGCTTCTAAACAGGATTGCAGATACACGATGGGGAAGCGTCAAGCGCATCAAGACTACAGACAAGCCACAAGCCATCCAAGAGTCTTTTAGGAACGCCATTGACGATGAAAAGGCAACCATCATTCTTATCGATGATATGAGAGGGGTGGTGGGCAAGGATCGGCCCGCTGCCACTGATGCTGTTCTCAATGGTCTCGAAGAGCTCGCAGTCTTGACCATCGGAAACAAGAAACGTCCAAATGTGCTCGTGGTAGGCAGTTGCCGCAACTACTTGGAAGATGTCCCCGAGGGCTTGCAGACGAGGCTCGCATTTGGGCGCCACGTTACGCTCACCATTCCCGATGCACCAGCGCGGAAGGAAATTATTCGATCATATTCGCCCAACTTCATGCCGGAACACTTTGACAAATATGTCTCCGACCTGGGAGATCGCACTCATGCTTACACGGGTAGCGACCTGGTGGACCTTTTGCACAGCGCTTTTAGAGCTTCACAACGCCGAACAAGAAATCGGGCTGGCGGCGAACCCATCACCTGGGAGGATGTTCAGCGAGCGCTCCAAGAGATCCGACCCACGGCCATGCACGACATAACGTTGAAGCCGCCCACTGTAAGATGGAACGATATCGGAGGATACCAGGAAGTAAAGACAACACTCCAGCAAGTGCTGAACCGCTCTACGGACATGGTCGTAAGCTGGAAACCGCCAAAGGGAGTATTAATGTACGGACCTCCGGGCTGCTCAAAGACCATGACGGCCCAGGCCGTCGCCACCGAATCCGGCTTCAACTTTTTCGCCGTCAAGGGTGGGGAGCTGCTAAACATGTACGTCGGAGAGACGGAACGATCGATCCGCAACCTCTTCCAGAGAGCCAGGGAGGCAAGCCCCAGTGTGATTTTCTTTGATGAGATCGACTCCATTGCCGGCAATCGGTCAGGGGGCGGCGCTACGGCGGGAGGCGGTGTACAAGCCCTCACCACTCTGCTGACGGAAATGGACGGCTTCGAGGAGATGGGCAACGTGTTTGTCTTGGCGGCGACGAACAAACCAGACTCGCTTGACCCGGCTCTCATGCGACCGGGCCGTTTCGACGAGCTCATCTACGTACCGCTCCCCGACGAGCAGGCACGAGAAGCCATCATCTCAAGAAAGGCCCAGGAGCTGCGGTTCCCTCCCCTCGATATCCCCGAGCTGGCCAGGCGAACTCATGGCTATTCGGGAGCCGAGATCAGCCGCATCTGCGACAAGGCTTTTATGCCGGTGGACTCTAACGCTGACACGAATGGCGAGCCCGACGGCATGGCTGTGCTAGAGAGAGCCATTCGGAGGACGCCAAAGGGCGTGACCAGCGAGATCTTGGCGCATTTCACAGCGTGGCGATTGTCTAGGAATGAGTTTTAGCTGGAAGTGAATTAAGGCGAAAGACCTATAGAAATAGACATCCCATTACAAAGCTTCCGAGGTTCTACAATGTGATGCCTCTACAGATACAGGCATTCAATGGTAATCAACATTTGCATCATTGAGCTTCTACATTGAGCTGGTACGTGATTCATGATTTGCAAGAAACAAAAGTTTGTTTCGCTCAGACTTCGGACGACTCGGTTTTCCAGCCAGGGAGAACAAAGAACCTCTTGCCAGCACTTCACATCGGAGTATGGTCATCATGACAACTAGCAGTAAGCGAACGAACGTTGATGAACTGAGGACCTGATAGTAAGTCATAACTATTTAATAGTATTAGCTAATACGACTCCACATGCAACATGCAAAGATCGGATTTACGGGCATGGAACAAAACGGATACGGAAGTGCAAGGAACAACTGTTCTTGGTTTTAAGATTGATTATATGGGCGGCTCGGCGGCTTGGCAACAGAATTTTTACTTTTCTACTTTCTCGGGAGTTTTTT
>NW_006917093.1:5237323-5279823 GCF_000516985.1 Pestalotiopsis fici W106-1 | reverse complement strand
CCACCCTTCCCTTTTCTTTTGATAGCGGAATTTCCGGGTTTGCCTTGTCTGCGGGATGATACCAAAACGAGCGATACCCTGGTGGTGATCCACTTTGTGGTGTGATCACTGATAGGAGTCTGACGTTTGTTCCTCGCGTGCTCAAATTTATCAACATGGTAATCACTAGCGAGACACGCATAATGGCGTGAGATCCTCCTTTTGGCAGGAGCAAAATCGTACAGCGTTGGCAACGATGGGGGGAGAATATCGTGAGAGATCAATTTCGCAACGTTTCAAGCCTTTTTGGCAATATCTTGGAATCCGCTATGGGGCGGTGGCTTTCACGCTATGATCGGTGGTCGTCCGGCGGTTTACATGATACGTAAGCCCTTAGCTCATCCGTGACCCGGTAGATCAGCCCGAGCCTAGCAGGGCTGATAAGCAACAACGCCGCAGAGACCGCCCAGCCTGTGCCAGCTTCCTACGTATCGTGTGCTACCATACAACACTGGCACGACCTGTTCCGTGTCCCTGTACGTACATGACACGAGAATGTCTAGGGATCCCGAGATACGTACCCGTACCCAGATAACTAGAACTGTAAAATCGTCGACATGGAACGTCAAAAAGTGGAACCCCCTTTTTCGCGGCTTCACTGTTCGCGGGAGCGAGAGACGATTCCTTTCCTAACGCCCCGATAAAAAAGGGAATTTTTTTTTATGGTGCGGCTTCTCATTTACCCTGTAGGTAAAGTATGGAGCCCTGGAACCGCGAGACCGGGGAGATGTGCTTCGGTAAGTCGGACTGTCTCACGGCGTGCCTTTTTCTTCTCCTTGTTTTATCGTATTGATATACCCTCCTGTATCCTCCCCTTCCCGAGGGCAGGTCATGGCTGTACCAGTGTACACATGAACAGTCCTCGAAATGACGAATCCAACCGCGGCCATGTCAGCCACGACGACCCTGGCGGGAAGTCGGGCCCCTTCCGCTCACCTGGTGCCTCTCGACCACTCGGAAGCATGTGAAAAAGAGAGCAGCACGACCAACACCGAGCCCGAAATCAAGGATAAGGAGCAACTGGGTCCTGTGACGGACGGGAACGAAACACCAAGCATCGCTGAACGATATCCCGATAATGTCGTCGGGTGGGACGGGCCGGACGACCCCGAGTGTCCCAGGAATTGGTCGAATACCAAAAAGTTCTTCTTCGTGGTCGTCACGTCCTCGGTCATTTCGGCCGTGTCGTTTGGGTCGAGCGTCTTCGGTCCGGCCGCCAAAGTAACGGCCGCCGAGTTTGACGTGCCCGTCATTGTCATGCGCTTGGCCGTGGCGCTCTGGATATTGGGGTTCTTTACGGGGCCCATCTTCTTTGGGCCAATGTCCGAGCTGTTTGGTCATGTTGTCGTCTTCTTCACATGTGTTGTTGGACTGTCCATCTTCCAAATTCCCGTAGCCGTGGCTGAAAATGTGCAGACGATTCTTGTCTGCCGATTCTTTTCTGGCGTGTTTGGAAGTGCGGCGTTTGCGGTCGTGTCAGGCATGTATGTCGAGCTATATGAGCCAATCCCACGAGGCGTGGCTCTAGGCATGTCGTCAATATGTATCAATCTTGGAGCGACAATTGCTCCCATTGCCGGTGCGTATCTTACCAGCGGCGACGGCTCGGAATGGCGGTGGACGGCCTGGGCGACGCTCATCATCATGGTCACCTTTGGCATCGCTGCCATATTTGGCGTGCACGAGTCTTCCTCGCGCATGATCTTGCGGAACAAGGCCAAGCGTCTTCGTTTCGAGACCAAGAACTGGGCTCTGCACGCCAAGTCTGAAGAGACTCGTGTCGACATGCATGATATCATTCATCGATATCTGACCAAGCCGATGCGCATGTTTGTCACGGAGCCCATCCTCATTATATTCACTGTATACTTGACCTTGGTGTACGGTACGCTCTACCTATCCTTCCAGGCCTTCCCGATCGCCTTTCAGCAAAGAGGTTGGTCTGCCCAGCACAGCTCATTGCCGTTTATCGCCGTCATGTGCGGCATCATCTCGGCTTGGGGTATCCAGTCCATCTTTACAGTGACCTGGTACAAGAGCCGTGTCACGAGACTCAAGGGTGCCGCCCCGCCACCAGAATTCCGACTGCCGCCGATGATGGCCGGGGCCGTCATACTCCCGCCCTCGCTGTTGTGGTTCGGCTGGTCCGGCAATGTCCACCCAGCTTCGCAGATTATCGCGAGCTTCTTTATCGGCCTGGGTCTCATGCTGATCTTTGTGCCCGGCATCTCCTACATTGTTGACGTCTACGGCTTCCACTCCAACTCGGCCATGTCCATCCACGTCGTCGTGCGAAGTCTAATCGCCTGCTCGTTCCCAATGTTTGCAACCATCATGTACGACCAGCTCGGCGTGGCGTGGGCCTCGTCGCTGCTTGCGTTCCTTTGCATTGCTTTGGCGCCGGCGCCGGCTTTATTCTGGATATATGGTAAAAAGATTCGGAGTTGGTCAACCTTTGCTTTTGATTAATCTAGCATAACGCAATTGATTTCATATAGATATTAGATAATAGAATAGAGACATTTGGTCAAGTATTCATGAAGACTCTTTCTTTGGTATCAATCGTGAGTCATTTACATTGATGCTTTCTCATCTGCTTGACATCCAAATCAAAATGTTACATGCAACAGCCAAGTAATCGATGATATCTCAGACACGGTACATAAAAACTATATCTTCCTGTTATCGCTCCTGAAACATTGACTAGCTTGCTACAGGTTCTTCCGCGGCCAACCAATGCTTCCCAGAGACTGAGCCAAGAAGCTGTCTTGACCATGGGCCAACACGCCCGTGGCAATGGCCTGGGACGGAAGCGCCATCTCTTACCGCGGCACCGATAGGTCCTCGACCGGCTGCGCATTGTCTTTTTGACCGAGCTGCACACATGGGTCGCAGATCGCATCTCGCGTGTCGAAGCAGTCCCCCGAGTCACATAGGGTGCTCGATAATGGGCGCATTATTGGACATCAAGTCTTGGGTGTACCAGCGTCAGCATGCCCAACGATGACAGCCCTGTGTCTTGACGTGCGTGCCCTTGATTGCGCGGCCGCAGATCGATCGATGGGCGTTCCTGCGTTCTGCATTACCATGGCGAATATCTCTCATCTTGGTGTTGTTCTTTGCTGTTGACTCTGGGCTCGACCGAAGGGTCTGTCCATTGCACATAGGGCTCGCGGCTCAAGTTGGCCACGCCAGTAGCGGTGAGCGATGTAAGTAATCTTATGCATCCTTTTTCCTCGTGGACTGGCCAGAATCGTGATCGTTTGGGTGGAAAACATTTGTCAACACAAAAAAAACAACAACAACATGTTTTCCATATCACGCGACTGATATGTATTGATGGTTGAGACATCATTACTTACATAACTTCGCAGTGAGTGCAATTAGTGTGTGTACTGCATTAGCTCCACTCCGTGTAGTCAGAGCAACATGACGATAGTATAGTACCGTTTGCACACACACGATCGGGCAGCTTCAAATGCTATTAGCATTTTCGCTAACACGAATACCTTGCTTGCTTGTACGGACCCCACCAGCCCTAGGCGGAACGTCGGTTGATAATGCCAGCTTCATATTCTTCATGAGTTTGTGCGTCGCTTCGAGGATCCATTACACAGATTGATTGTCGCTTCGAGGATGGGCTAATTCTTGGCTGACGTGCAGATAATTGGAACCCCATTGGCATTGCAATCTCAGGGACAAAAGAGGTGGATGAGGTTATTCTTATGGATGAAGGCGTAATGGTCAGATGCCAAGAGAAAGGAAACTTTATTCAATGAGATTCAGGGGGTTATATACTGTAGTCAAGACAAAGGGGGCATCCCAAGTTCAGAGCATTTAACCTGTTACCTAGTATTCGTAAGCACCTCCGGCATTTCGCAACAGATGAGTGAAGCTGTTCCTTAATCGGTCTTGGTCAATGTCCTTGATTGGCCAATGTCTACAGGGGCCACTATTACCATGACCACCATCTTGGCAGGTAGAAAGCCGGGCACGTTCCGGTATCGAAATTGCAACGTACCGACGATCTTTGGGGGGCGGCGTTCGTCTGACTGACGCAAGATATTTCGGACGAATCAAAGGGGCTATTCCGGTTTTGTTTAATTGGCCTTCGTCCAAACAAATGATCAGTCTCGATAATGAAGGGGAAAAAAAAAAAGGTTTGCATACTGCGTGTCCCGCTGAACTAGGTTGTGGGATCTAGGTCGCCTACATTAGTGCTGCCGGCAGAGCTTACAGGGTATATCAGATTCAGGAGTAAGTATCCGGGTCTAGTGTAGCATCTTGAGATTCTAGGCCCTGGGTAGGGGAACAACCCAGGATATGACGTTTCCAGTATTTACCAATTTCACGATGTTTGTTAGACGATCTTCATAGGCGCTTCGTTTCTGTCGCTCCCTCCTGTTACTTATCCTTTTGTTGCAACATGATGTTCATTGTCCTTAAACCTTCTAACCCTGGTGGCCAAGACTTACAAAACTGCCGTTGTTCCCGAACGGCTGGGCGTGCGCGCCTCTCCCTCCGGCTAGAACGGCAGGTTGTTGCAACTTGTTGCTCGGCACTGTTGGGGCCGCGTACTCTGTACTCAGCTTGCATTCCAATCTGCAAAACAACCAAACATTTTCTTTTTCCCCTTTCTCTACTTTCTTTCCCGTTTGCCAGCTACGACCTGATAGTTTTTATCAAGAACAGTCTCGGAATCTCTTGACATTTGACCCAACAGGGTTGTGCCTTGTCTTTGCACCAACATCCAGCGAGTCGGGTCGCCTATCACAGCTCGTACTCGGAGATCATATCCTGAGATCTTGTTGAGCACCATTGAACTAGCTTCTCGGCGCCAGATGGACATTCTAACAGATCGTATGCCTGGGCCTTGTTTACGGGTCTTTTTCAACATAAGCATCTGATCCACTCTGGTCACAACATCACATCCGGGGGCAAGACTGCGAGTTTGTCATTCCCAGTCATATGGCAAGATGTTGAGCAATATTCTGCGGCCTGCTCGTGTGAGCGCCTTCATGGCCACCATTATAGCCAAGAGGCGCTTCCTCATTGCCCTTGGCATACCTCTCATGATTTTATGTAAGTGTTTCCCATATGTGGATCTTTAGAAACGTCCAAGACTTACTGACGTTCACATTAAGGTATGCTCATGTCTGGAATCGTTGTCGATGTCGACACACATACCAACTCCGACGTTCTCAACGGCGTCCGTGTCGGCCATTTCCCCTCGAATTCGTCGGCCGCACACTCGAATGGGACCATTTCCCCGTTAAAGGAACGACCAGCCATGACTTATAAGGGCTATGGGCGACCAGGTTATGAGCTCCCTCTGGCGAAAGGCATCCCTCTGCGGATCTTGGCTGTGGGGGCATCGACAACGAGAGGCGACAGCCCAGTTGAAGTTGACAACAATGGCTTCCGCCGGCCGCTTCGCCAGCGTCTCACCGCGCTCGGCCACAAGGTCAACTTTGTTGGTACTGACAGGCTGGGTAACATGACGGACAATGACGTCTTGGCAGGACCCGGCGCCCAGGTGCACATCATCAATGAGATGGTCAAGCCCTTTGCCGTTCGAAGCAAGCCCAATGTGATTCTCGTCAACGCTGGCACCAATGACTGTCTGATGCATGTGGACATTGACAATTTCTACAAGCGTTACGATAGCTTGATCCAGTATCTGCTAATGGCATCCCACAAGGCCACTATTGTAGTTGGAACACTGCTGCCAACATGGAACACGTGGTTCAATGGCAGAGAAGATGTGTTTAGAGTGAACCCGCAGATTCGAAGATTGGTCAAAATCTATCAGAAGCAGGGACTGCCAGTGGTACTTGCAGAGATGCAGGGCCCTGATGGCATCCAGGATGAGAATCTGGCCGAAGATGGTAAGCCTTCAAGTAAGAGACGCATCTACATTCAGTAACTAATCGTGTCTGGACAAAGGTATGCATCCGGCAAAACCGGGTTACGAGATGATGGCGACCAAGATATTCGAGGCCATAGTAGAGGCTGATGCTCGAGGCTTTCTCCTACCACCTGAGAATGTCCCCTGGATTCCCGACGACGGCGAAGAAGAGAGAAAGAACGAAGAAGGTTATCACCGATGGTACAAGGAAAAGGACGAAGCTCAAGCCGCATGGATTGCTCACGAAGAGTCAGAGATGGCCAAGATGGAAGCTGGGCTAGAGATGATGCGGCA
This sequence comes from Pestalotiopsis fici W106-1, assembly GCF_000516985.1. NCBI lineage: Eukaryota > Fungi > Ascomycota > Sordariomycetes > Amphisphaeriales > Sporocadaceae > Pestalotiopsis > Pestalotiopsis fici. Next base: position 5,273,582 of record NW_006917093.1, on the reverse strand, counting down.
ACAACGAAAGGCATCCGGGTGAGGGAACTGAATGGATAAGACAATTATCATTCAAAACACATCGCTGCTAGGAGACTCGAGGTACATCCAATATGTCGGGTAGTGAAGCCTACAACTCAGCTTGCGACGCTGCATCCCTCCAGCCGAGACTGAATGGCGGACGTACCTAAGATCGCGCTGCTGTGGCTTTTGTCCAGAGGAGCACGAGCGTACAAAGGAATTACAACAACAACACATCGACATGGCGCCAACCACGAAATGGTGCTACGCAGAAACACAACAAGTTGGTACTTACCAAATCTGTCGCTCCAAAATATCGATTTGCCCGGCCTGGAGTAAACATAGAAGAAGAAATCGATGCAGCTTCGATACGGCTCGCCAATGTCATGACTTTGGGAAGCATCGTTGCATTAGCCACGTTGCGGGATCTTGGCTTCTTCCTGTATGATAGATATAAAGCCCATAAGAAGACAACGGTGTTTATACAGTACAGATACACAAGTAATTGAGAAATCAAACCTAGACTTGGCGTTTACCAGGTTGTGCTGGAAGTCGGTGAGTGGGAAAATATCCGCGACTTCGGAAGAGCACAGGTGAATGTCCAATGCGTCTATCCCAGCTAAAAGCTCCGACTTTCGAGCAGGTCCGATGAGCGGTTCTTCTGCTTCTTCTTCACCTACATGATGCATGGCTTGGTCCCCGTTAGGGCTTCCGAGGCGGGCAAGTTATTCCAGTATTGGGTTGCGGAATATATCTGCAATGTTGAAAGCTATGCCATGCTTACGGGCGGGCGGCGCCTACAAGCATCATGGCACTGATTGAGTCGCCTCCCAGCTGGAAAAAGTTATCGTCGAGTCCGATTGTGTCTGCCTTTGGGTAAACTTGCTCGGAGTGCCAAGACAAAGATTCCGCGGTTCCGTTGACGATGCCGAGATATTGGCTCTTCCGGACTCTGGATCCGAACCAAATCTTGTGTCGTTCGTTTTGTGTGCTGCCATCCCTGTGCCCGGGCAAATTCGAACACCTCAGACAGGAGACTGTTGCAATTCGCAGATGGAAGTACGACTGAAAGTGGAGGATCGATCAAGGAAGGTGGAGATTCGTTCAAAAAGCAACCGCAGAAAACCAAGTGCGTTCGCAGACTTTCACATTCTCCGTGGCTGCGCCTACATTGTGATAATTGGACAGGATATACCTGAGGAGACCGATGCATTCCTGCAGTACGGAGACGACTTTGTGTAGTCTGTCAACGCCGGAACGGTGGTCTTTGGACTGCAGCCTATTCCAGCCTGGATGAAACAGGCTATGCTCGCGGCGGCAACGCCCTGGGACTAAGTCCAATCAACCAAACATGGTTCGTGATAGATTCGCGGTGGTGGAATGAAGGAGATGACGACGTGGTACACAATGCGACGCGATCGATTGCCGACGCGATCGAGAACAGCTCCATGAAAGAAGGCGTCCATGTTGATTACCTACCTATTCATGAACGATGCCAGTTGGGACCAGCCAGTCATCAGTCGCTACGGGGCGGACAGTCTTTCAGGGCTCAGAGATGTCCAGGGGTATGATGATCCAGATCGTGTCTAAAGAGACTCATGCCTGGAGGATTCAAGTTGCCTTGAGAATGTAGCATTCATTTCACTTCGCTCAAGCAGATTGCTCGGCAAAACCCGCAAACCCTAGACAGAAATGAAACCCCAGAATCCTATCACAAGTCATTTCCAATAAACACGGCGTCTACTCGCTGAAGGTGGCAAAGAAAGCGAATGCAACCCGGTCAGAATGCACAGTGGATTGACTGAAGGATCCGATAATGGACATGGTAGGCAGCAGGAATAAGCACAGCAACCCAGACAGGCCAGACGAGATGCGCGCAACCATTGCTGACGGCATGACCTCCAAAAATTGAACCCTGGGCAAGGGCCGGGTATGGCGTGTTCCGGTGCTTTTGCATGTACCGCCATCTCTCATGGTATCATGGTAATCATATCATGGACATGCAGCGAGTGCTACTCAAATGCGGCGAGCCTGCCAAGGTTCGTGCAAGAATTGCCACTCCAATCCATATGAATTCGACCACTACCAGCGTTGTCGCGCATTTGTATTTTGGGGGGCGAACACTAAATTTAGAGTCGGTTCTAGCGTTGCTATACTCCGGATAGTCTCGAGAGTCTACCTACTTATTACTGCCTGGGTGGGAGCTTTTGTTAGTGTTACGCCAGGTTGCAAGTGGGTTCGTCGGCCCGTTCCTTGCTCTACACTTAATGTAGGTAGGCGAGGTAGGTGTAGGGCACTTAGTTGTTAACTAAGTAGGTAGTCTGCCATGCAGGTAATGCAAGGCATAGCACGAGGTGGTTACACAGTACAGACAGAATCGATCAACCAAATTGCTTGCAGGGAGTAGAGATTTACACCTGCATCGTGGGATTGTTGCTCCTTGGGGTATTGCTGTCATGGGCTCAAAAGCCATCTTCACAGGCGTCAGCAGCTCGCTTGCCCTTCCTGCTGCTGGTATCTTGGCCCTGCCAGGACCGTGGGCGGCAAGTTAAGTAACTATACAGTGCGCAGTATCTACCTTTTTATCGTGCATCCGGCCTTGGCATCCAGACGACCCCGGCTTCGTCCTTCGGTCCCGCCGGCGGGATCAGCCTTTTCAACATCACACGGTGCCCCCCTCTTGGTATTCCAACAGAGAAAACACTCCTACATTGCTCAAGGAGCTCTGTAAAGCATACCGTAGACGAGCGTCAAGTGTAGTGAGTGTTCACTCAGTTTTATTGTAAATCGATTATCAGTGTACTCGAGCCTTGCCCATGCCGGACAAATATGTCAGCGATGCTTGTTCTGCAAGCCAAAGTCATCAGCTTTGGGATCCCTTACCCAAATCGGTTCGTGAGATATGTGCAGCCAGCCTCATTGGAAATCTGTGCCAGGGGTTGTGGCGCTCCTGTCCTCCCAACCTTCAGAAAGAACATACTGTAGTACCCAAAATCCCCTGTATGTGTAACCCCAAAGCCCCTCAGCCAAGCAAAATCTCATCCTTCCCTCCCACCCTCATCCTTCCTCTCGCATGCACCCGAGTATTTGATTCTGCTTTAAAATGTGGCCCAATATAAGCGTAGGTAGGCCATTCATCCCCCTGCTGGTTTTCGACGACCAGCTGCGTGCATTGCCTTAGGTAGGTTGCAGTGCGTTATGTGCCGCGATGACTGTGTTCCATATGAATGTTGCTCCTAGGACTTGCTACACTTTAATGAAATCCCCCGTGTTTCCCGGATGTGGCGTGATGAAGAAATTTAGCTAATGATCAATCACCATACTCTGTGTCCATCAATAATGCCTCATGGCATCTAAGACGACATCGTCGGCTTTTTAGCAGCATCTTTCTTTATCCCAAGCCGAGCAGAACATACAGGATTCTCAGATCGTCGCTCAAATGGCTTCCAATGTGTCGTTCGACAGCCTCATACCTCCTCCCGACGAAATCATTGACACCCACAAAGAGTACAAAATCGCTATAGTTTGTATCTTCCTGGGTGTTCTTGCGTCTCTCTGTGTCGCGAGTCGCTTGACCGCGAGATTTCTGTCGCGATCATGGGGATATGATGACTGGGCTGTTATTCCCGCCACGGTAAGTCGGCATGCGTAGCAAAGGAGCTACTGCTGATTCTTTTCAGGCCTTTTACATTGGTTGGACCGCATTGGCAGCATACATCAATCTTCACGCTGGAGTGGGCAAGCCGCTCGAAGAGATCACGGTGGGAGAGTTTTCTCTCTGGTACAAGGTAAGGCGCGGACCTCAAGAACGAGACGGGCCTCATCTATGCAGCTGTGCATGCTTCGTCTCACTGTTCAGCCCTGGCTTACTCTGTATTCCGGCAGGGAGTCGTCGTCACAACATGGCTGTATCCTATCATGTCAGCCACGATTAGGATATCGATATTGCTATTCTACCGTCGCATATTTGCTATTGCGAATGGAGCCTTCATGAATTACGCCATCTGGATTCTCCTAGGTCTCCAAGTCGCCTACATCATAACGTTTTGTGTCCTTCCTGCCTTCATGTGCCAGCAACTACATTACGCCTGGGACGTGTACGAGCACCCGTTGCACTGCAATGACTGGTACTACTTCTGGTCGCAAATAGCACTATACAGTGCCAGCATGGCGTTCGACACGATACTGCTCTTCTTCCCGATTATACCAGTCGTTCGACTTCATTTACCGACAATAAAGCGGGTAGGAGTCCTGGTCATATTTATGCTTGGAGCTGGGTAAGAGCACTTTCTCGTCCGTATTTGGGATCTCTTAGACTGACAGCCTTGCTACCGGTTACAGCGCAAGTATAGCTTCCGCATACAAGCTTGCGGTATTCGACATTGAGATGAAACGCTACGAGCCCACAAACCCTCTATGTACGTTGAGACATAGCGACGCATCTTTCTTCTGTTTACTGACCAGAGGATGACAGGGCTTACGTATAGAATGTCGCGCTACATCCCGGCACAATTCGATCGATATGGCTACACCTTTTGGATCCCATCTCAAGTCGAGCCGACAGTGGCGCTGATCGGAACTTCCCTGCCGGCTCTGCGACCATTCCTCGCGTCAGCCTCGGAACGAGTCTCGCAGTATTTTCAAACCCATATCACTTCACGCTCGACGAAGTCGACCTGGCAAACGATCACGCCCGCTCACGCAAGCGGGTTTGTGGCTACCAATAGCTCGGAGACCGAGCTATGGGATGTTAGTAGAAGCAAAAGCCCGAGGACGACCATTAGTGCCTGAGAGCTCTCGTACGAACGTCGCGAGTTTCCAAGTTACTACTCCTGGATTATGGGCATCGAAGATATGTGTGGCAATAATGGCAATGTGGATGAACTAATTAATGAGTGTCCCATATGCAGTAGCCATCCATATGCCGCACCAGTCAGGATGTTGCTTTGACGGGAAAAGCGTTTGTTGCCGCATGTGTGGGTGTAATCTTGGTTTCGGAAAAGTCATCTTTGCTTCCTCGATTGATTTCTCAGACAGTATTTACACAATGAATCAAATAACAGTCAATCAAGCGAGGCGCCATGCCCAAGCAGTGAATCAAACGAGTGGCGATGGTTCAAGCCTACAATTGCACTTATTCTTGCAGTCGGTGCTGTGTTTTTCCAAGTGCAGCCAGCGCGTAATCACCAGCAGCATCGCTGGCATCAACCCAGCAACAGACGATAGTTTGCAATGCTATATATACAAGAGTGATGTTGGCTCAATTGCTCCACATCCAACGCTTCGCTGCTTCTTTTTAATACACGCAACCCGTGCTGACAAATCCAATAACGAGATACACATTCGCAGTAGAAGACTGCGACAAGCGTATTGCGATTCCCGGTGTTGTCTCCGGCGGCGACCTGGGGTTGTCTGCTCACCATCCCTGCCGGAAGGATTGCAGCCACGGCAAGGGTCACGTCACGCACCGTACCTAGTTATACAGTGCTGAAAGAATACATAGTATGAAAACCATATGGCTTGTGACTATTGCATCGGCTGAAATGCAATAGAGGAACTTTTGTCGTTCCCATGCCCCATCGCCCTTTTATCGATGTCAGCTCGGCTGCATTATCAACATGCTTGCTGTATTACCCACGTGGCATGTATAAAAGGGCACTGCAGTGTCGCAATGCTCTTTCCGCCAACTGCATGACTTGTGTAACACTGACACTGCCCCCTCACCCGAATGCCATGGCCCGATTCTGTAGCATCATTGCCTATTTAGGCCTTTGTCTCTTATATTTAAGAGCCTCGGTCGATGCTGCTGCTGGTGCTGCACCTGCGGCCAACTACCACCCAGGCAGAGGCGTAAAAATGACAGCCGCGCTGGACACCTTCGGCGCAAGCATCGGCCTCTCTCCGCGAGAGATACAAACTCTGGCCTCGGCTCACCAGCCGCCGAAACGTGATTCTGGCAACTCATCACAATCAATCAGCCAGGCTTGCGCGGCTGCTCAACTTGCAATCGGGGAGGCCAACGTCGATACTGCTCCAGTAAACGAGACGCTCGCGGCGGAGAATTGGTGAGGATTGCCCTTCTATTCCCGGACACCAACCAGCATTACCTGACATCAGGATTCCCCAGGTCTCAGGCTTGCGTGTTTCAGCCTTACTGCATCGTCCAGCCTGCCACCACAGACGATGTGTCAAAGGTCCTGAAGATCATCAAATACTATGGGATTCAGTTTTCCGTTCGAAGTGGCGGCCACTCGCCAAATCCGGGCTGGTCAAACACGCAGAATGGATTCCTCGTCGATCTGCAGAAGCTGAACCAAATCGCCCTTTCTACTGATGGAGCCGTCGCCAGCGTGGGCCCTGGAGCTCGCTGGGGCGACGTGATTGCGTATCTGGACCAGCACGAAGCGGCCGTGGTCGGAGGCCGGATTCCCGCTGTAGGAGTCGGCGGGCTGATGTTGGGAGGTACGTCCGCTGCCGAGAGAGAGAGCTCTAACCGGCATGGTAACGCTGCGTCTGGGTTTCACATCACTCACATCTGACAGGTGGCTTATGGCATTTCTCGGGCGCCTTCGGCACGGCTGCTGACAACGTCAAGACCTTCGAGGTAAGATCCGAGCAGCACACGATAAAGAAAGAGGCCATTTGCTAAGTGTTTGTCATTGCAGGTTGTTCTGGCAGATGGTACGATAACCCACGCCAGCCAGACCGAGAACTCGGATCTGTTCTGGGCTCTCAAAGGAGGTGGTCCCAACTTCGGAGTTGTGACTCGGTACGATCTGAACACGGTGCCTGCACGAAACATTTGGTACCAGGTTGCAGTTTACAGTGTCGACCAGGCACCCGCCATTCTTGACGCATTTGCAGAGTGGCAAACCAGTGGTGCCGCCGATGTGAAATCCACTGTTGCTATGATCTTCAATCTCGATAGTATCCTTCTTGGCTTCTTATATGCTGAGCCTTCAGACCAGCAGCCAGAGGCGTTCACTTCTTTCGACTCGTTGCCAGAGCCGCTGATGTATGCTCTGCCCGCCACCAACGGTACCGTCGCCAGCTTGACAGATTTTCTGGGCAGCGCATTCACCGCCGAGCCTCTGAGGTAAGCCACGAGTCTCGGTAAGCTGGCTAGAGCCTCGCTGACAGTTCTACAGGCACGACTACCGTGCTTGCAGCACTCGCGTCGATGCAGGACTGTACAAAGACACCTACAGCTTCTGGCGGGAGCGAGCCCTTCAAGTTCGCGAGACCACTGGAGCCAACCAGACGTTCACGATTCAGCCGATCTCGAAGAACTTTGCTCAGCAGGGTCTCGAGAAGGGCGGAAACCCAATGGGTATACCCCTTGAGGATCACCAGTGTAGGTTTCAAGCTTGTCCTTGAATAATGAAACAGACACGCTGACATGACATCGTAGGGTGGACGACTCTTGTCGATTGGGAAAATGCAGAGGACGATGAATTGGTAAGATCGGTCTCGATTGACACCACTGCCGAAATGCAGAAGCTCGCCAGTGAACGTGGCTTGGACCTCCCTTTCAGGTTCATGAACGATGCGTCCAGAGATCAGAACCCGCTCGCGTCTTATGGGGAGGAGAACGTTGCAAAGCTGAAGACGATTGCACAAAAGTATGATGCAGATCAGCTGTTCCAGAGACAGACAGACGGATTCTTATTATCAAAGGTGTGCTGATTAGCATGTGGTTGGAATCTAACCTGCTTGATTATAGTCAAACTATGTACTCCTTGAATAGAACTAGAAATGTCCTGAATGGCCAAGATGGGGGTGGATTGGAGTATGCTTATACCGATCGACGTACATCTTTCAGTTGCTTGATAGTCATGAGGTATTCATGATCAAGAGCCGTAAGTTTCTGATGAGATCCGATGGCGGCGCTGAGGTATTCGGAGTGTAGCTGGCTGTGCCGTTGAGCCACCACCACCACCTCTACTCATGCCATACCGTCCATATGCCCTGTGCCAGTCCCTCGAAAGAGGCATCGCAGGGTTCGTGATACGCAATCCCCAAATACCGTTTTCAGCCTTAACTAGATTTTGCATTTTAAGGGACATAGGACATAATCTGGAAACCCGCCCTGATTTGCGCATGATTTATTTTGCTTCGCCTCGAATGTGCTTTTTTTTTTTTTTTGTGGCGCTATATATTTGGAAAGTCGCAGCGAGTATTTTAGCGGCGGTTTTCCTTAAAGAGCTTTTGCTATTAAATAGTAGAAGCCAAAACAAGTACACGTGGTTACGCACTGGGCGATACGCGCACGCACACAGACTTGTACACTCGAGCTCTTGCCATTGAGCGTGAGTTGAGCGCATCTCATCATGACGGCAGGCGGCGGCCCGATTGAATATTCCACGACGGAAGTTTCATGCTTGAAGCTTTGCGCTGCGACACCACGCCACTTCTTGCCCAAAGGTCTTTGCAGTATGCTACCATTTGGAACGATGAAGGCCTCGCCGCCGACAGCGACACGGGCCGTTTTACCTTGACAGTCCCACTGGTGTAGTTTCCCACGTGGCCAGCATGATATCGCCATTGTCAAAGGATTTGCGCACAAGTTCTGGCAGGTCGCCAAAATCAGGGTCTGGGCCGGCACGAGACAGCTTGATCAGAGGGATATGAAAAGGGGAGTCAATGAGCGGGAGACCGGCGATGGGAAACTCGGGGGACTTGACGTTTGCCAATTTCTTGCGATCGTGAGGGAGATGCAGCCACCGAGCGACCGGCCTAAAACAACCATTTGAGTCAAATCAATCGACAATCACGACGGGATGGCTCCCACGTACCTCCTCGCAAGATGGGTCCTTGAATACCAGCGTTCTTGATCAGTGTTATGTAATGATCGGCCATCTCGTCTATGTTGCCCTGCCATAGCTCACTGATGGAATAGTGAGGGTCGTGGAGGGCCCAGACATCGCGATCCAGGCTTCCCAAGCACAAGTAGGCAAAAAGGCCGTACCACCACCATCATGGATAAGTACAAATGGACTTGAACTTTGATCTTCTTCTGGAAAGTATTGTATGCCCAATGCGTTGTCCTCCATGGCGCTTGCATACTGAAGTCGCGTCGACGAAGCAGCAGAATGTCGAGAATGCCACCCACGAAAGACGGAGAGTAGATTCAGCTGCCGGCCGGTATAATGTTGCACGTTTAATTATGAGCATCGAAATCAGGAGTCCCTTTTCGGACATCGGATGATTGAAATCAGTAAACCTGCATTAATCTAAGAATCAGTAAACCACCAGACCAATGGAGGTTTACTGATTCGGATTGGTCGTAGGCAAACGCGTGCCTGATCTTTCCCCCTCTTGCAAACGTCAACACCAAGCCGCAGGCTCGCGATGCACAATCAGTACAGTGGTGGGGGACCAGATCTTTCTTTCTATAAATCAAAGGCCCCTGCTCCCAGAAATTTTTCAACTTTTTCCTTCCCTATTCTTCTTCTTCATGCTCACTCAGCAGAGTTCAAATCCTGAACCTCCCACACACACTACTACAGCAAGCCTCAAGCAACGCGATCATCAAAATATCTTTCACAAGATGTCTGCTGTTTGGTCTGAACTCTCTCACTACGCAGATTGCATGCGCCCCGACCCAGACTCGGCAAGGCTTGTCCGAATGCAGCGGGTCATCACTGGCTGTAAGAAGAATCTTCCAAATCTTAGAGCGTCCTGTTGTTCCGACACTAATCTTTGCCTCTTGAAAATCAGACATTCCAGTCGCCCAACTCTACGATGATGGAATCGAGTTCCTTCACCCTGATGTTATCTCGGATGGAAGCTACGCTGGCCCGTCACGTCGCAAGATTGCAGTTGTCCCCTCGCAGCTCGCCGAGCGTTTAGCCAACGTCGCACACAACGCCCCCAATGGCCAAGCCGACGTCGCTGTTCGCCGCTACATGGACCAGTTTGTCGATTACAGCACCTTGATCGACATTACGCTCGAGGAGGAGAACGAGCTCAGACAGTCCTTGGGAGCCCCTGCCACCTATCCCACAAACCACCTGCTGCTTGAGAACTTCTCGAAGATGCCTAGGGTCTACAAGCTCTGGGCTCCCATGGCCACAACTGTCAGCCTACACTCTGGCCAAGCAACAGTCGAATTCAGGGACAACTTCAGCAGCCTCTTGATCAGCGTTGGAGTCAAGGACATGGAGACGTTCAAGGTCGAGCCAGCTCCGACTCCGACTGAAACGGAGCCCGAAGCCAAGCCCGGGCGACTTCGCCAGTTCCTTGGTTTGTTCTTCGCGTCCAGCGGCTCTTCATCTTCTTGGAGCAGTGGTTACAGCACAGGCTACGGTAAGTTTTCCCCTTTTCTAGATTCCTGTCCTGCCACTAACACTTCTGATTTAGGCATGTACAGCAGTGATTATTGAAGGACCCGCTGGTGGCGCTCAGATGTGGACAGAATTGAATGGACCTTCAAGGCTCACGGTAGCCAGGATATCATTACCGTCTGGATCAATTTGTTGACGGAGTCGATGTGTTACAGATACGGGTGTATGGCTTGGTGCATACAAGGAAGGACATGATGGTATGGATAATGTATGGTTCGATTCACTTGATGATACTAAGTGGAATCGGCTTGACGCAGAAAAGAATGCGCATGGGTCGAACAGGACTGGCTTGCAAATGTACTGTCATCGAAGTAGCATCGATCTCTTTCCGTTGACATGACCAATGCACATCAAAACCCCCCGTCCCGTTCATCAAGCAAATGTGAAGCTGTGCTGCCTAGAGTCACTTGAAGGCAAGACCATTATGCTCGGGTCTCCTTCCTCCCCCTGCCCCTCCCCCACCATCTTCTTCTATTGCAAACGCCATCTCCTGCAGTGAGTCAAGGCGTGATCAGCCGGCCGCGTTTGTTATGGCATGATCAAGCAGGCTGCGCGCCTTTGTCAGTTGGCGGGTCAACGCCAACACCAGGCTGCTGGCTCGTGATACGCAATCAGCAATTCGAGGGGGGCCAGAATTTTTTTCTTCCCCTTTTTTCTTTTGTCCGAATCGAGCTCACTGCAGCACTCGAGTCTCAGAATCCTGCGCGTCTCGTTCTAACCGGACGTTCAATCGATAAGATCAAGACAAGTATCGCTGCGCTTAAAGTCCTGTGTTCCAAAGTCAATCACGATACCCTTTTGCGAAATTTGTCATCGTGAACATCACGTCAGGGCTGCTGGGGGGAGAATCAATACTTCTGGCGCAAGATCTAAAATCCATGGAGTCATTCATCATGTAGGGGTCATTGCCAATTCAGAACAGAAGCTCACTGAAAGGGTCGAGCTCATCTTTGCGACAAATCATGTTGGACATTTTCTCTTCACTAGCCTCATCATCGGCAGGTTTATTGCAGCCAATTAGGCCCAGGAGACTCGGTTCAGAACTGTCAACGCGACTTCTTTTGGGCACTACTTTTCTCCATTTCGCATCTCCGACATCAACCTGAACAAGAACGCCCATTGATGCAGATTACCAAGCAGTTTTGCGACAAGGATCTTTCAAATGTGAGCTACGAGGGTGTGATCGCATACGCTCACAGCAAGACTGCCAATACCCTATACACCATGTCCTCGGACCACAAGCTTTGTCAGCAAGTACAGTATCGAGTTATTTGCAGTCCACCCATGATCCGTCAACACCATTGTCAACCAGCACTTTGGACAAGAACAACTGCAAGTCCTGATGGAAACAGAAAAAGAAGAAGAAGAAAAGTAGAGAGGCTGGGAGTACCACACTTCACCAAGTCCATAGAATAGGGAGAGGCACCTTTCAGCTTACCGCTGTGAGCACTGTCTTGGACGCGGGTGACACATCGAGATCGATAGTCAAGGGCATTCATCTTGTAGATTGCAAGATGTCCAACGACGATTGTGATGGTACCGACTACGTGGACAGAGCTGAACAATGAGGACGCCGATAATGTGATTTTCATCTTTGGCTTCATCCAAGCTTCCATCCAGGGTAATGGATTGACTTTGGGGAATCCAAAGTCTCCATGCAAATGTTGTCTGCCAATGCATGGACCTCAACTGGTACTAGGCGCACAAACTTTTCAAACCGGTGACATGGAGTCTCCGACCGCGTCCTTCCCTGGGGAAAAGTTTTTCGATGGCTCACGATGTCCTTGCCTACCAGAAAGTACGCGAGGCGCGCCTGGCCTGATGGATGTTGTTGTTATTGCTGAGTTGCGATGGACATCTGAGGATGCTTCGGTACCGGGTACTGAGGGGGCCGTCGGCGCTAGGGCACCCCAAATACAATAGCATCGCGTAGTGACGAGGCCGTCAACGCCTAGAACGCCCTCGTTGATCCCAGCCGCCCTCGGCAGTGAACAAGCCTTTGCTGGACGGCCCACTTCAACGACAAGGGTCGGACCCCAGCGCATCTCGCAGCTACTATAGTACATGATAACCTTGTCAACTCTAGACTGGCCCGATTCTAAGGCAGACACGGGAATACCCAGCGCCACGGTTCGACCCAAGACGAGATGCGGATCCGGGGTTCAGCTCCGATGAAGACTTGCAAGTTGCCAATAATGTGCCGACAGCATTGCATGCGGGTCTCCACAGTCTGACTATGCTTGTCTAGCGGGTCACTCAACTCTAGATCCAGACCTGCTTCGAACAACATTGACAAGAACGCTGCTTGTCCGAATAAAGTCATGAGAGATCAGCTGGATCATAAAACCTGGAATGAGATCAAGTATTAAAGAAGGATGTAATCGCTCAATCCACCATGCTCTGTCTACGGTGCTCGACATCTCAACCAAGCTCTGGCCTTGATAGCAACTGGATTGAACAGAGAGACATAGTCTTTGCAGTTTAATTCTTCTCAAAAAGTCACGATGCTTGCTCGCAGTCTCTGGGGCCTCGCCCTGTCCGCCTCTATGGGATTGGCCGGACTCACGAATACACTGAATCTCCAGACACAAACAGCCATCCAGTGCACTACCAAGAAGACGAGCGTCTCGGTCAAGAACGTGCCAACCTCGACAAAGACATTGCAGCCAGCACCTCAGATTGTTCTTGTACGTTACCAATTCAATCATTTCCCTTTACATATGAACCAAGGTCAAGTACTCACGATATGTTGCAGGCAACAGTGGTTTCGCACCCAATCAAAACCGTCACACCGGCGGCTATCACCAAGTCGAGCACAAAGTACGTCACCAGCACGGTTACGACAACAGCCTCCGAGGAGACAGACACATTTTCAACCACGACAACTTCCGTCGTCACTACCACCGTGACCTCGACTGAGGCATACACTACTACGACGGCAACAACAATATCCACCACATCCACCTCGACCTCTACCATTGCTGCAACGGCCTCTATTGTCCCTGTGGACCAGACGGTCGTAGCCGCCAACTCCAAAAGGGACCTGATCAAGCTTCCGGGTCGTTCTATGCCCATGCCACGGGCCAAGGCTGCATCCAAGAACACGTGCCCTCTCTTCAACGACAAGTTTGCCGCCTCTGTATCATGTATGTATTATAATTACCTTGCCCTTTCACACTGTGTCATAGGGCGCGCCATCATTGAAAAGTAATGGTGGGGAATGAGGTCCTGGATTTGACTGACCGTTTGCAGGTATTAAATCGGTTACAGTCAAGTACGTCAAGCAAATCATCGTTGTCGGTAGCTCCATCACGGTGACGCTGCGGCCTCGTGTGACTACCGTCGTGGTCACCTCAACGTTGACGTCGACGTCGACGGTTCCAGCAGTTGCCGCATCCACCACCCTGACGTTCTCCGAGACATCCACGTCGACTGTCGCTTCCACCTTGACCACGACGGCCACCACAACATCGACGGCGACCGAGGTTGCCACGGCCACGGCGACCTTCTACGCGGCCTGCGGCGACGATAACATCATCGGACCCAAGGGCCCCAACGGCGGGTACCTGGGTGACGTGTACCGTTCCGGCTCGGGCAGTTATGTGTCGGCGTCGGCCAGCTCAAACTATGAGTGCTGCGTCAAGTGCCTCACCTCGTCCACATGCCAGTACTCGGTCTTCTACCAGGGCTCTTCTTGCCTCATGGCCCAGGGCACTCAGTGCAGCGCCACGTTCCAAGCGGGCACCGTGTACGAGACCAATGCCCAGAACCAGTACAACCCTCTGTACCTGTCAAACGGCTACTGTGGACAGGTGATTGATGGTGGGATCGACGACTCGCTGGGTAGTTAAAGACAAGGATAGAAGTCTCGCAAAATGTCGATGGTCTGGGCCACAAGTGAGATTGTACGTAATAAATAATGATGAATAGTAAGATCAAACAATTTACCAAAAGCAATTGACAATAGCACCAGGCCATATGGTCCATTGTAAAAAAAAAAGAAAAAAGAAAAAAAAAAACCTTCTTTAACGTCGATTATACAGCAACCGAAATAATGTTCCGTTCCAATATGCCAATACCGCAGCCGTCTGGGCATTATCAAAGGCCCATTGGTCACAGGCGCCCTAATGGAGGACGATCAATTGCAGGCTTTGTTTATTCTCAGTATATCAACTCGTGGTCGATTTGGTGTCTTGGAGGGTGCTGCTCCGCGATCTAGAGGTGTTTCTAACCTCTGGAGTTTACGATATCCGTGACTCCTGTGGGCAACATTACTTCGACCTGAATTTTTGGCTGACCACTAGGAAACGAGCTTGAGCCACATCATTTGTGTCGTAATCTGGACTCAGACCTGGTAGCCCTTGAAGGTAGATATACACAAATCGTCCTCCAGGATTACAGCCTACTAAGTTCGTACTGTTTTACCACTTTCGATTGATAAATGAGGACTCCAATTGGTAGACCAGGTCCATTGGACGGCTTCCACACTCCACTTCAAGATGCGTGGCTGCAAGTTGCAACTCTACGACTGCAGACTCGTGGGGGCCGCACTTTGTCGTGCAGAACTTTAACCATTATCGACGGAGAGGCAGCACAGAGCCTTGTATGATTTATGCATAAATATAACCAACGTTGCATTATGACAACATAGTTTCTTCCACATGCATTGCCCCAGGTAGCCATCCAATCACCGGCGGCAGACAGACTACCAGCAGCCTGCACTGCACGAATAAAATGTCCCATCTTGGACTCTCCGCCAATCCCCGAGGGACGCAAAATCCACAATTATCAATACTGGGGACGCAAATCGGCCCCAATGTTGCAACAACTGAGTTACCGACATAAGTATATTGATTGACTAAAATGCCGTGGCTGAACAGCCTGAATCTCTTGCCGGAAGGGCCCGCAGGGAGTAAGCCGTGTTTCTATAGGTGATTGGAATGTTTTTCGTCAATTAGACATTATCATTAAAACATCATTGACTTCCAACTGGTATTATGTCAATATGTTGAATTACGAACAGGGACTCGAAGTTGTGCCAGGCCATGAAATTCCCGAGGTCGTCCCCCGTGAACTCGAAAGCATTCCTACGGCGCTAGATCCATGGCGCGCAGTTCATGGACCGTACGAAAAAGAATGCCACGATACTCGGACCAAAACTCCACCTGGCGCCGAACCCCCTCGCCCAGCCCGCGGCATTTTCGGCGCCCGCAAAGCTTGGAAATGGTGGACAATAGTATTGATCTTCGTCTTGGTGGCTATTGCCGCCATACTCGGCGGGGTACTGGGCAGTCGTTCGAGAAGTCAAACAACCGACGATAGCACGACTCCAGTCTCGGACCCCGGAGGTGGCAATAACAGCACGCAAACTTTAGAAATCCGGAATAATTCGTTACTTTCCGTAACAGGGCACATATAAGAAAGCGGCAGCTGGACGGCTAGACTAGTGTTCGAAGGCACTGACGGCAAGTTGCGCTTTATAGACCGAACTGGTCCCAATGGCTTGTGGTCAGCCGTGACGACTTTGGATGACGTTCCATTGGCGCCTAATGGATCCTTTGCTATCTCTACAGATATGGAACATGGGGTATGTATGGTCCTAGTCAATACAGCGGGTTCCGTCGCTAATTCCGCTGTGGTAAAAACAGATGAGTACGGTCGAATACACGCTGTATTATGCGACAGAATCCGGTGAACTTTGTGGGCAAGACTTCGCATACGGGCGGACGCCACTGACCGGAAGTCCTGGCGACATCAACGACGTAAATCTCGCAGCCGCAAATGGATCTTCCATAGCGACATACTTTCCCTATATAGTGACTCAAGACCAAGACACGGGCGAGATGCTGTGGTACGGGTACAAAAATCATGTTGTACCTTACTACTTCGATCTGACTGGATCATCGCTAACCGTGATTGGTGCTCTCTATACCGCCATGCTTGTCCTTCCGACGAACTCGTGGACGTACGAGAGAGTCAATACGACTTTAACGGCGGCGTTCTTCTATCGGACACCTGAGGGTGCCCTGGCTTTCGCCTTGGGAGAGCCAGCGTTCCGAAGCGCCAACGAATCCACTATTGCCAGCTGGACCCCCTATGCAGGCGCGACGCCAAACGTATCTCTGCCGGAACGGAGCGCAGTCGGCGGTTTTGCTGTGGCTTCGGGTATTGACAGCACATATGTGTCTACTTACCTCCTCTACCAAGACGACAACGGGACAATTCAAGTTTTGTTGCCCGGCGGCAAGGGTTGGGACCGCCCTAAATCTTTCGACGCTTTCAACGGCGCGGATAGGGGCACATCGATTGCGTGTCTGACCATGGGAGCCTATTCCCAAAACAACGAAACGAATGTTCCCGTGTCGTACAACACGGACACCAGTCGGTGCTACTTCCAGAGCGAGGGCTTGCTGAAGGAGGCCTGGTATGACGGAGCTGAATGGCGAGATTGTGGCCTTGTAGCTACTGGGCCAGCGGCATGAGACTTTTGGCGATGCAGCCGTGGCGGTTTTGGTGCCTTATGTAAAGTTGGGCCTTTGGCGAAGATGTGATGATGTACAACTCACGAGTCACAAACTTGCTGGTCATCTTAATTTCATGCCCTGGAATAAATTCTATCTTTTTATTTCGTTTATACATGCCGCCACCAGACGGTCCAGGAGGTGGAGGCGTATTTCAATTAACCATGCATGGTACGCAAAGCCGTCCGACTTAAAGGTGCTCAAGCAAAGACGGCATCTCTAATGGGAGTGAGATAAAGATAGGGACACCGAGCTCTCGGTGTATCATCTAGACACCCTTGATCCAAAGGAGGTATGACATTCAACTTTCCACCAGCAAGATATATGACACTAACGGTTGCATATCTACTACGATATTACAGTTCGTGTAAATAACGGCCCGGCCAGACTCGAGGCCAAGTTGACCTTTCGGCCAGGCTTCCTTGGGCACAAGGAGAGAAGCCGGATGGCTTGTATCCTCCCGACTGCGATCGGCGCAATCATTGCCGACCCTTCTCGGAGGGCTGATGACATTAAGCTTGACACCGTGTGATGAGAGGTTTCATTGGAACTCGCATGTATTTGAGGCTACACCAGGCAAACGATCGCAGAAATAAGAAGTAAAACAATAATAAAAGCTGTTATAATCTGTAGATACTCGCCTAGTTGTTAATCTTAGAATTGCGCGCCATAGATCAAGACAAGATACACAAAGATCGTCAAATCGTGTACGCTTGCTGGGTAGAACTAGTCGGATTTTTACCCACTGTTCCACATAGGGGTGCATGGTCCACTTTTCCCATTTTGGAGTTTTGAAATCCAGGCGTAAGAGCTAAAATAAGCCCACTCGACAACAAGCAAGAAACAGAACCTTCTTGTAGTGTAGTGGTTAGCACGTGGGATTTTGACTGTCTTCAAATATTCCCGAGTCCCCGGTTCGAACCCGGGCAAGAAGTGTGCAAACATATTTTTGTCGACTACCAATCTTGATTTATTTTAGACGATTTTTTTGGTTGTGTATAAATATTCATCTTTTGCGACTGCACGTAGTCAGCTGGTATTATGAAATTGCATTCTTTGTCTGAAGGTATCATGCGGTTTGGTATACTCGTCTTGTTTCATTTCTATGGTGTTGCGGTCGGCCATTAAAAATATTGCATGGCGTCTTTGTTTTGCTTCGAGAAGAGCGTCCGGCTAAGTCTCCTTATGTGCATCTCTTTCGAGGTTGCACTGCTCGTAGATATTAATGGATGGGAGGTAGTCTGGTAGTTTGCGCTTTATTTCAAAAATATCGAAGCGCAGATCTATTTGAAATATGCACCATCGGAGTGAGGTCTTGAGATTTGAGTTGAGTATTTATTATGTTTGTCTTAAAGCAGTACTTGATTGACTGTATTGATTTTAACGGATACTGTATAATTATTTCTAGGCATTCTATTACTTTCCCTTTCTGTTTCGTTGCTTTTGGGACCTGCCAGGCAGATTTCCCGCCTGCCGCGGGGTATTCTAACACCGGCGGGGTTTCGATCAAATATGGAGACAAGCTTGGAAGACGATAGCAAGCACATCATCGCCAACCCGGACTCGGTGCGGGCTTATTGGTCAATAATTGAGAGATCAACATCGGAAATAGCCCGAGAACTTACCTCACTGTGCGTCTAATCCGGCCGTCGGCTTTCCTTGCGGATACCCTGCTTTGCTTCTAGTGAGTCAACTCATATACAGCTTGTGTGACGCAAGACACAAGTCCTTCAATACCATTGTTCATACAACTGCTCTTTCTTTCATATGTTCTCGCGAACAGCCCGCTGTACCCTTCGTACACTTGCCCACCGGCCAGCTTCGTCTTCGTCTTCGCTCCTCTTTACGCCCGGTTGCAACGCCAGGGACCGTTTATCGGCACTCATCCGTTCCTCTCCGGATTTCATCTTCCAGCAGCAGCAGCGCGCCAACATGGCCACCGCCGTCGCCAAGCGCCTCTCGGGCAAGACCATTCTGATCACGGGCGCCAGCTCGGGTATTGGACGCTCGACCGCCTTCGAGTTTGCGCGGGCGTCGCCGCAGGACCTGCGGCTGATCTTGACGGCCCGCCGCGCCGACGTACTCAAGGAGCTCGCCGCCGAGATCACCAAGGAGGTGGGCGAGGGCGTCAAGGTCCTCCCCGTGCAGTTTGACGTCTCGAAACCCGCCGAGGTCCGGGCCTTTGTCGGTAACCTGCCTGAGGAGTGGCGGAACATTGACGTGCTGGTCAACAATGCGTAAGTGCCAAGTATTGATTTCCACGTGATCGAGTCTCTACAAATAATGTAGAGACTGCCAGCTCATTCAAGCCTATATCTGCTGCTTGGACAAGATAAAATGGAAACGTCGTGCTAATTGCATCACCCACTTGTACAGAGGCCTGGTCAAAGGAGTCGCTCAGGCGCCCAAGATTGCCGAGGATGATATTGACATCATGTTCTCGACCAACGTGACGGGCCTGATCAACCTGACCCAGCAGATCCTCAACATCTTCCTCGCCCGGCCTGACGGCGGCAAGGGCGACATCATCAACGTTGGCAGCATTGCCGGCCGTGAGCCCTACCCCGGCGGCAGCATCTACTGCGCTACCAAGGCTGCCGTTCGCAGCTTCACTGAGAGCTTGCGCAAGGAGCTGGTGGCATCGCAGATCCGGGTCATTGAGATTGATCCCGGCCAGGTTGAGACGGTAAGTTTTGAGGAAGCAAAAGCGCAGAAACGTTGAAAATAGAATGAGCTGACCAAAATGACAGAACTTCTCCGTGGTTCGCTTTGGAGGCGACAAGGCCAAGGCCGATGCAGTCTATGCGTAAGTGTCTACACCCACTGTCTTTGCACGTCTCCAGCTTCCGCCTTCTTCTACTAACACTTAGCAGCGGCGTTGAGCCCTTGACCCCAGAAGATATTGCAGAAGTCGTTGTATTCGCAGCGGGCAGAAGAGACAATGTTGTGATTGCAGATACTCTGATTTACCACAAGAACCAGGCCGGTGCCACCACCGTCCACCGGAAGACTTAGACGTATAGAATTGCCAAACGACAGAGGACAGGACTTGTATTGAAAAGCAACGTATATTTATTACAGAATATACATCATGACATACTCAACCGGAGAGTACAAGACTTTGCACTGCACTACCTGCATTCCCGAGATACCGATTATCTAAGTCCCTGTGGATTCGCTGACACTGCTTGGTGATTTTGCATAAACTCATGAAGATGAAAGCGATACCATTCCACCTGGCTTTGTTCCGAAGGATTACACTGACATGGTCATCAACTAAACGTCAGGCCTTACCTCTGTCTTGCATGGACGTTTTAACATTGGAACTTGGTGCCAGCATAATGATTGTTTTGACCATTTTGTATTTACTTCTGGCAAAGACTGCTAGTAATAATTATCTAAGAACCTAGGTACGTAGTAGGTAGGCATAATATTTTATAACGTCTACTTGACTGGCGGATGGCCTTCTACGAAACTTACCGTGCTGTAAACTTCATCCTGTCGATACAAATCTGACTATTCCATGGATCAGCAAGGATAAAAAAAAAAAGAGAATCTGAAAAGAAACAAGTAAATGTTTGATTTGAATCAGAAAGCCGTCTTACTCATTCACAGAGACCGGCATCTGACCAGCAGGCCTCAAGACGAAACCTGACAGTCAAACGCACTGGAACTAACATTACGCCCGAAGACAACTCCACAACTGATCCTCGATGCCAGAACGACAACTACAGTGCGGGAGAATGGCTCGGCCCCGGTGAGATAGTTGAATGGATAAACGCGTTTCATCATAAAAGATGGTGCTGGAATACATGAGAATCTCGAGCTTACCTTGCTGCTTGTTGAATAACTCGAACACCGACCGTTGCAACTTAAATATTTTCTATAAACTGAATTTGACAATTAGCCACTGTTTCAAAAACGTGTGTAGTGTCAAATGTGAATTGGAGAAACATGTAATCAGAAAATGTTTTTGGTATAGGGTTATCTTCACAGCGCTTCAGAAGCAGAACTGAAAATAAGGTTTTTCATCACGGACATGTTTGGGGAGGTGTATTGAGGAAGTTGACTTACCCAGTAGTGCCGATGAGACGTTGTACAGTGCCTGTATACGATTGCCTAGTAATCTTGCCCAAAATGTTAGCCATGATCGATCGACAGGTCGTCAATAGTAACAAGGAATTTGAAGTGTGCTTCAGATGGTGATGCATGTTTGTTCTGCGCTCATGGACATCGCTAAGAACTGTGGATAAGAAATCATCAACAGCAGGGGGAAAAGAAGGGTGAAGGCGACAGTCCGAGTGGAAATAAATGAAGCTGCTTACCATTAGTTCTGCATTCACGACTGTGCCGCCTCCAATGGTGAACCAGCAACCACAGCCAAACGAGACAAGTTTCTGAGACGAATACTCCCAACCAACCAACCCTTGTGGCCATTCTGGCAAGGGCGCAGTTGTCGGTCAGATCATTCAGGGCTCAAGATAATCCTTTTGAGCACTTGTCGCGAATGGTGCAATCACTGCGTTCCCATGGGAGGCGGCGATAGTCGCGTGTCGAGGTCCTGGAGGTAGAGATGTTGGTAAAGGTAGAAAGGAAGAGGCTCAAAAAATTTCCAAGCTCAAGAAAAATCGATTTGGAGGTAGGCGACAATTGTGGCCGGTGGCCGGTGCGTAATTGGTTCCGTGGTGGGCTGGTGGATAAGTCGATAGATAGTGGGGTAGGTACCTAGGTAGCTTGGTTGGGTGGCTTTTCTGGCATTTGATCCCTGCAATTCTTTCGACGAGCTCTAGAAAAGTAACATAGTGCAAACGTGAATTTTTGGCCGTCTTTTGCTGCGATAGCATTCCAGTCGCAGCGCCGATCAAGCACACAACAGATACCATGGCTGACCGTAGGAGGATCAATGGGCCAGTCGGAACCACGACACCGCCGGTATTTGTCCATGCACCTGCCAGGCCGAGACCCAGAGAGTCCGACTCTATTCGCAAGATCTGTAAGTGGTGATGATTCATTTTCTCAGGCAATATCCTCCCTTGTTTCTTCACGCCTTTGCTCACCACCTATATTAGACTTGAAAACCGGCATAACTCCCTCAGCCTCTGGGTCAGCCTACCTCGAACTCGAAAGCCGCCCGGGTCACCCTCACAGATCGAATCTGAAGCTTTCATGTACCGTACACGGCCCAAGGGCTCTCCCTCGATCGGCGCCGTTTTCGCCTCATATCATTCTGACTACGCATGTCAAGTACGCTCCATTTGCAACTAGGACACGGCGTGGATACTTGAGGGACTCGAGCGAACGTGACTTGGGCGTACATTTGGAGACTGCCTTGCGCGGTGCCATCATTGCAGATCGATGGCCAAAAAGTGGTGTTGACATCATTGTTACGATAGTCGAAGGCGACCAAGATCGCGACGCCCCCCACAACCAAGACGATGAGAACTGGGAGATGATGAATGTGTTGAGCGGCTGTATTACCGTTGCCTCCGCAGCAATCGCAGATGCCGGCATTGACTGCGTGGATACTGTGGCTGGAGGTGTCGCGGCCCTGGTTTCCAAGAAGGACGGTCAAGTGCCGAGTATCATTGTGGACCCCATCGTGGCTGAGAACCAAAAGATCTTGGCCGCTTGCTGTGTGGCATACCTGCCCTCACGAGACGAGGTGACGAATTTATGGTTCAAAGGACAGCTTCCTGGCGGCGATTTCATGGTTTACAACACTATGCTCGAACGAAGTATGGTGGCTAGCCGGAGCGCCAACAGAGTGATAGTGCAAGCTCTGAGTGAAACGGCCAAGAAGGGGCAAGAAGCTACCTGAGAGTGCGTGGTGTTGTAATAGAGATGAAATATACAAGCACGACGTCTGGAAATCGGGGCCAATTCAACTCAAAACAGGAAAAGACCCTTGACCTCACGGCCTGCACAAATGATTGTAGGCAATTCGCCTGTTTTACCTGGATCTGGCTGATGGTGTAAAGGAGAATTGTTACCTTGGCTTTGAAGGTCCAACATTTGTTGCGTCGGCCACATCAGCACTGATCAGGTATGATGTTGGAAAGACAAGGACTAGAAGCGAATATGCTTTTTTGGAGCGCTTATCCCGAGTCCGCAAGATTATACCTCTGCATTGTCTACCCTATAGAAGAATCAGATGTCCTTCATCGAGGGAATGGCGGATAACGAAGGATGGAATGTTGGTATGATATCGCCCCTCTACACTCGATAGAGTCTTGCTGCCTGTTGGTAGGAATTCATTGTTATAATGAGTTCTTTCGGAATCATTGCGACAGATAGATACATCCCCGGGACAATGCAACAATCGTGCACTTCAACTCCAAATACTCATATCAAGGTGGGAAATGTTTTACAATTAGTTCAGCGCCCAGTATCATATAACCATTAGCGGATTCATGGGCCTAAAATTAGCGCCCGACGGTGCAAGTTGCAGCGCATTACACGCGTTGTAAAACGCGCTGCGGAAAGCAAGTTCGACCCGACATTCCGGACTAGAAGAGACGAGGCACATGTCGAAGAGTCAATGGTCCATCCTGTTCTGGGGTTTCAATCAATCGAGGTAGAAAGGGACCCCAAATTCACCCCCTCTCAATATATGTGGGTGTGTCTGTCTAATAAGCTTACCTGCATGGAGCTTTCTTCGGTGATTGTAATCTCATCTCAGCCAGCTTGAACTTGCCCTCCCGCTCTGAAGTTGCTCCATCCCTCGGAATCCTTCGATACCCACCACTAACTACACCTGCCCCAAACACCTTCCAGGCACAAACAACATAGCTTGTTTACTTACGCCTACACACCTCCGTTCGAGTGTATGCGCTCCGTGTTGCATCGTCTCGTGTAGTACAACGAAATCAAAAATGCAGTACCAGTTTCCACGAGCATCAGCAATCTGACTAGATCCGTCCGATCATCGCTTGCATAACAGCCCGCCAGTGACGTTTGTCCTATCGCTGTAGAGTGAGCGCTCCCGGCACGCACGGGTACGGGCAACGACGAATGCACCATGGCATCTCCAGGGGCCGCTGTCGTGCCTGCGCCCACGGCATTCGATAACGCGAGCATGCTCCATAACCTCACGCAGTGGACGCTACAACACTTGAGACTACCCGTCAACGTCAGCCGCTATGCCGAAGACCTCTTTCTTGCCGGACCTAGGATGCTGACCAAGCTTGGTTCCATCATGTCTTACGCAGATACTGTGGACGGCTTTGGCCAACGAGTACTACCCGATCCGACCGGCTCCGATTTGTTTCTTACCACCGCCGCCGGAAGCACCACTGCCAACGTTGCTGCCGATGCCTCCGTTGCCGCCGCAGCCGCCGCTGAACTGGTCGACCAGGACCCTGCGGCTATGGCGTCTCGACTGAGCTTGGAAGGGGCAAAGGGCCTGGGAAGCGTCTTCAGCTATGCCACTAGCAAATGGGCGCTCTGCTGTGTGGCCATGGCTATCATACTGAACAGAACACACATCTTTGCCGCAAGCCGGCGCAGACTTCGCTTGGGCTGGCATGTTCGGCTCTTTCTCCGCTTTCTACCGCTTGTCCTCTTTCTCTTCCAGGCCCAACAGCTGCTGCAGTCGATACAATGCCAAACATCGCCAGACTTTTCAGAGATGCGCTGGGGCAACGCGAGCAAGTCATCTGACCTCATGTTTACCGAGCCCGGAGGCTATCTGCATACCATCAGCTCAACATTGCTGTTGGGCGCCAGCGACCTAGACTCATGCCGGGCTGTAAATATGGTTCCAGACGACGACCAGGTCTACCCTGCCGAGCTGCAAGGATCATTGTCGCTGCTATGGCCGCTCTTTGGAACTTTCTGTCTGAGCCACTTTCTCGAAACCGTGTCGTGTGCCGTGCAGGGCCGGCCGGTGGCCGTTGAGACGGGCATGACACTTTTTGAGCACTCGCTGGCTTTCGCCGAGGCCGACGCTGCCGTCAGTAACCAGCTTGGCTGGGGTTTGTTCTCCAGCAGCGGTACCGCAAACGTCACTCTTACCCAAGGGTCAACAGGAACCAGCATTGCCATCTCACGATCCATGATCATGAAGCGTGTCAATACTCCACCCGAGGTTCTCCTGGTCGCTTTCCTTTCTGCCATGAGCCATGTGACAAGCCACCTCTTGGGTGTGTTCAATCTTCAGTCGCGCTTTCGCCTCTTGAATACTGGATTCTGGGCTCTATGTTTTATGAGCAGCATTGTGTACGAGGCGTTCAACTTTTCTCTGGACGACCCATCGAGCATGGGTCTCTTTAGATTCCCGACGGTGTGTATTATAGGGTTCATCCCCCATGTCATGGTATTTACCGGCATCTTCATTTGTGCTTTTATTTACGGCATTGCACTTGTTCTGTCGGCGCTTTCTCCTCCTGACGGAATGGAAAATGTCCGGCAGCTCAACTTCTACCAGCGCTTGCGCTCAGCCCACGAAAATATGCAAGCAAATATTTCGCTCTCCGATATACGTGTGAGCAGGGACATGGATTTCTATACTGCTCTACTCAGAATCGGGTTTGGAGTGATTACAATGGCTAGCGAAGCTGTTTATTTGAACGAGGATCGCCGTGTCAATGTCAAGCAACTGACCTGGCTGGAGGAAGAGCGCTTCAAAGAATTGGAAAAATTCCGCATGCAATGGACTGGATCAAGTCTTGGGGACTCTCGTTATGACCAGGCGGGGACAATCGGTCTGATTCCAGTCAAGGATGACCAAGTCAATGCCTCCAGTGGTTATGCAAGAGAGCGTGCTGCGCAAAAACTGCCAAAGGCCAGGGCAGGAGATAAGCGGGCGAAGGATGGTGTAGGAGCCATTGAGCGCAGCTCACGATGGATCCTGGCTATGGACTTCATCATCAACATCAATCGATTGATTCTCCGGTGGTCGTCACTACTGATGCTAAGAGCCCTTGCGCGAATTGGTATCAGGGCACAGCCACGTTTTCTCCTGTGGCTATCACGCCGACCTAAGAAGACCAGGAAAGAGGAGGCGGAGACAAGAAACACCGAGGAGGCTAGTTCGAGCAGACAAGGCGCTCAGGACATGCTCTTTAATGATGAGGATGCTGATGTTGAGTCTGAGATGATGATGCGCCTTCGGCATACCCCCGAGACTGCCAACATTTCATGGGCAGATATTGATAAACGGCTCTATCAGTCATGGACACATGGCGCCCTATGGGGAAGTGCCGACACAAGCGGCGCCTGGGAACCTGAATCGGACGCTGATGACTGGGACACGACCAGCTTGATTGACAGCGTTGCAAGCAGTGACGTAGGCTTCAACACGCGTGATCAATATCCTTGGGAAGACGAGGAAGATGATCTCGACGATGGCCAACGTACCCCGACACAGCAGTCTCGTTTTGCTACTAGAGAGCCGACGCCATCCGAGGCTAGTATCACGATGAGCGATCTTGCTCGCTTGCTAAACCCCATGACGGCGGATGAGCGACAAGAGGCCCAGGCACTAGCCGCACACCTGACAAGTGACCGTATCATGACGCGCTCTGCATACGCTCGTCAGCAGGCAGCACAGCGCACCCGTCTCCTGACCACCGCGGTTACAGCTGGCCGAGACCGAAACCGTAGAATGACACCCGAAGAAGAGGCTGAACTACTCGAACAGCTGATCATTTCCCGGCGTACGGCGCCTCGCCGAAGGCCAGACATTTACGAGATCGATAACAGCGGCCAGGAGAACACGGGCTCTTGGGCTGGCCTGGACGAGAATGGTGGCGACGGCGGTCCGCAGTGCGTTGTCTGTCACAGCTCGCCCCGAACGGTAATTGTCTGGCCTTGCCGATGCCTGAGTCTCTGCGATGAGTGTCGTGTCACGTTAGCCATGAATAACTTTGATAAATGTGTATGTTGTCGACGTGAAGTGATTAGCTTCTCAAGGATCTACGTGCCTTGATCAAGCGGACGGAAGGTTTTTGTATTATGGAAGGCTTTAGTTTGTTTGGCACAAGCTGTCCAATGGCCAAGGGGAATCAATCATTGCTAAGGAGTTGGGACATTTTGGTTTTTCAGGTTTTTATACACAACACAGCGTAGGAGAGCTTTTTGGCCAACTTGGTCAATCCAGTCATGTTGGGCGCAGAAAGCTGTCCTAATAGACACATGCCCTTCGGTACATATTCCATTTTGCGTCTAAATTTACTTTGTTGAGGACGCCAAGGATGAACAGTCTATTCTCACAGACAAATGCTAGTGGTGAAATGCATGGTATGGTTTGAGCAGTGGTTTATATTGAGGATATCTAGAGTAGCAACGCTATTACATGGCAGCCCATTCAATGCTGAAAGCTCTGACTGGAGGTCCAGTGGCACTGGTTGCCTTGACCCCATGCCCACCGACGACCTCACCGCTCGTCTTGCCCTCGCCAGCAGTTGCACCGCCTATCAAGTAAGCCTTCTTGACATTGGTGCCTAGTCTTCCACCGCCAACAATGTCCAGCAGCTTAATCTCGTCATTCCAGCCATAATGCGTCGCTTGAAAGTGACTGTGGTATCTCAGGGGGTCACCAGGATAGACATTGTAGTCACAGCCAAACCGCAGACCAGGCATCATGTAGTAGCCATGATCGTGGAGGTGAGCATAGAGGGGGTAGCCGCGGGGAGCATCAACCAGCGACGCGGTATCCTCTTCCTCGTCCACGGACGGCGGGGGGTCCATCAATGCGCCGCTAGTGACGGGCGTAATGGCAAAAGGTTCAATGGCCGCTACCGATGCTTTGGGCTTGTTGGCCTGCTTGGTCACTTGGGAATCCGACGAATCAAAGAGGTTCAACTCTTCATCTACAGAGGCTGCTGCTTCTGCTGCAGCATTGTCTGGCTCTTTGGAGCTGGTAACGGCACCGGCACTGGTGATGGACGACGTATCTTCTTTGGTCTTTTGCGCTTTCTTACCCTTGGCCTTGGCCTTGTTGAGGCCCTGTACCTTTCTAAACTCTGCGTATTCACGTGCGGCGGTGGCGGCGCCCAGTCCATCCTGCTTCATGGCTTGGAGATAGGCAGCGCGCACAGCGGGGTCGGGGGACGCCAGCCGCGACGGATGAAACGCGGCATCGTCGACTACGTAGGCCGCCTTTTTGCGCACGAGCACCATGGCCTCTTCTGCCATCAACTCAATGGGCAGGCCCATGAAGACGCTCTGCGACGGGGCTTGCGGCATGGTTCCTACAAAGGGCGAGCAGATATTGTGGTGACGGCGGAGGTACATGATATCGTCAATGTCGAAGAGCAGGTACCGATCAGTGACCTTTGAGATCCTGACGGGTGACCTGGAGCTGTCCGACGCCATGGTAGCTGTGTGTTTGTCAAGTTCTGAGCTTCCTTTCCTGTTTCAACCGAGTCAGCCACAAGTTTCTTGGAAATTGAGATTGCGACAAAAATAGGTGAAAATGTGTGATGATCATTTGTTTTTAGGATTGATAATTGTGTCAACATGTTCGCTTTCAGGGGATTGACAGATTATTATTTGGTGTAATCAGGTCATCAAGTGGTTTGGGGAACACTAATGAAAAATGCGCAATGCAAACGTACCTTTGGGTTGAGATGCTTGACAAGTAAAGAGGAAGAGAAGGTGATTCAGAGCTCAGAGCTAGGAAGAAAATATAGAAAAATTTGGAGGCGTGGGGTCGGCACAGTGTCAGGGTGGGGTTTTATCCACTTGACACTGTCAACTATAAATCGACCAGACAGGACGGCTTGAGACAACCGACAAGTATCTCATCTCTCTAAAAGTCACGCCGGATTTTGAATGTTTGTCAAAACTCTAAAACTCGATGCTCGTCTTGGTGGTAGAAGCCGGATTCTTTTCCTTCTCCTCGTCTTCCAGCATGGGTGGAAGCACAAAGGGCTTGATGATGAGACCTTTGGACCGGCTCAGACTAAAAGCCATATCTTCGCCAGTGTGGCCGTCGGAGCCACCTCCTCCCTTTTCGTGATGGATGGGCAGGCTGTGTACTTTGAGGAGACCTTGCGTCTTCTCATCTGATTTGGAGTCGGACTTGGCATCGGGAGGGGGCGCATGGACTTTGTCGAGTTGAAGCGGGATCAGCTCCAGGGCGCCATCGCACAACAGCTCCATCCATCTTGTGAGTCCGGTGGCTCGTGGGTACAGAGACAGCGGCAGAGTTATGATAGCAGTCAGCTTTCTTGGAAACTGCCGAAGAAGAGCTCGCAGACCATGCAGGAATTGCAGGACTTCTTCAGGCCGGCATAGAGAGGTCGGGTACATGGTCGGAGACAGGAGATTAGGCACTACAACTCGGTGCACCCATGTTGGCGAAGAGCTCAAAAGTCTTGTTCCCAGATCCTTGAGAAACAGTTGAAATGGGGATCCAGACTCCTTCGTCGGTCTCGCGCCTGGCATAGCCATCGATGGGTGGAAACTGATCTGGCCGTTGACATCCTGAGGAGATAGGCGTTTTGTCAGATCGAACGAGTGACAAAAGATGCCAGACGAGCCAGCAGATGTGCCGGTCGATCTTTGTGGTGTATCTGTGATGAATCAGTGACATGATACCACGATATAGTGGCGATTCATTAAAACTCACCTCTAGGAGTTCCAACCGATCCTAAACTCTCATATCGCCATGCAATCTTCATCTTGTCACCGCCCGCAGCTTCGGATTTTGAGGATGATTTAGAGTCGGTAAGAATTCCTGGAAGCTCCGTCTTCCATCCTTCATGCATTCCTAGTACATGCACTTGATGGCCTTGGACGAGACCCTCGGCAGCATAGTAGCGAAGCAGGATGCCAGCAAAGTCGGTCGTGCCATGCTCCTCAACGAGCAATGATGTTCCCAGCGGAAGTCCAGAATGGCCTGCGAGCAGAGAATCTAATGACGCAGTTCCTGTCGACGTAGTGACGCGGCCGTCTAGCGGCGACGGTCTGAGGCCTGGGACTGATACATTTTCCACCTTTGCCTGTGCTGCCGCTGCCGATGAAGATGTACTGATGACGGTGTTTCTCTTTCGGAGCGACATTGCTTAGATTCGTGGCCTTTATATTCGACCAAGCGCGCGAGGATAATCTTCAGAAAGAAGAAACCAACTCAATAAAAAAAAAAAAACGATTCGTATGCGCAATCTACAAAATGCTTAATCGTGTCTTGCGTATAAGTGCTGCTACATATAAAAGTAATGTAGGATTTCGTCACTGGGTGCATCGCGGGGCACTCAAATTTTGAATCTCCAATTCCGCATGGGCGGAACCTGGAAACCGCAAGCACTGTACTGCTGTAGCTCTCCCCAAACCCCCTGTCTACAGTACCTAGACTGACCCAGCTGCGGCTGCTTGCCCAGTGGCAGCGGGAAGCCCCGCAGAGCCGTCGACTCAAGCGTCGAACTTTTGAGCTTCGGAAGCAAGAAAAAAAAAAGAGTACGGAAAAAAATAAGTCAAACCAGGCGCATTCCAATACAAAGTCGCAAACCACGAGACTACTCACTACTCACCCGACGCTTACCGAACCACTTCCTTTCGTAACCGATCAACCGTTTTCTCTTTTCGTTTATAGACCGCAGCCATGTCGTCCGGCGACGCACAGCTCTTTGAGGAAACCTTTGTGGTGACAAACTACGATCAGGCAAAGTACGACCGCGTGGCGCGCATCACGGCCACATCCAACGACAATGCCACGCAAATGACCCTGGACATCAACATTGAGCTCTTTCCCTGCCGCGTGGGCGACCCGCTGAGCGTCGTGCTCGCCACCACCCTGAGCCTCGACGGCAAGGCTGGCGAGGAGGAGCGCGGCTGGCGGGACGTCAAGGCCGGTACCGAGACGGCCAGCCTGGCGGACAACTACGACTACGTGTGCCACGGCAAGATTTACAAGTTTGAGGATGGTGCTGATGGTCAGAGCATGTGAGTTTTGGAAACTTGGAACATTTTCATTCCAGAAACGCCACGCCATTGAATCGGCCGCTGACTCGCCCTCAAACTTATAGCAAGGCATACATTTCATTTGGCGGTCTGCTCATGATGCTTGAGGGACCTTCCAAGAAGCTTCTCCCTCTGCGAGTCGACAACACCTATCTGCTGGTCAAGAAATAGAAGATCTCGACGTAGAAAAGGTGTTCGTTTCCGCTTCAGCATGAAAAGGGAAAACCACACGCAGCGCGGATATACCAAACAGGGGTGTAACGACACATGGCATTCGGAGGCCCACGCGATGGTGAGAAGGGAGTTAGACTTGGCGTTCAGGCGTACGGAAAATCACAGAAGGCTCTGTGTGCTTAAATTATGTTCTTAATTCTGAGGAGACCAAGGGCTCGTACTGGATCTTCTTCTCAACAAATCGTGCGAGATTATTGGAGCGACATGGACGGGGCCTCCGTGTTGTGCGGACCAGGGAAGGGCGTCTTCCTGTGCATCCTCTGGAGTATCTCGTCATAGTCCGGCTCGTTCTCCCGGGTCAGGATCCCTCTGCGCATAAAGAAGTCCAGGAGCACCACGGCGCAGTTCGGCTTGAACTCTCCCCGGGCCATGGCCTCCTGTATCTCGTCCACAGTCCACAGATAAAATTCCTGAACCTCGCCGTCCTTGGGTGTTGGCTTGACATCAGCAGGTAGCTCAATATCATAGACCCATTGAGTCTCGGGATAAATGAGATCCTTTTCTCCACCAGCCCTCTCGTCCGTCACGTAAACATAAACGACTGTACCGGCGAGCTGGCACCTTTCCCTCATCAGGGACTCTGGCAAATCAGCTTCCTCATCAGACTCGCGAATAATGCACTCGTAGGGGTCCTCGGCTGTCATCAAGCCTCCGGCGACCGTATTGTCCAACATGCTGGGGTAGTTGCTCTTGTTGCTGGCGCGCCTCGGGACCCAAACCCGGATCCCGTGCTTGACCCCGTCATCCTTGACATATGCCGTCATGTGAACGCCGTAGCGCATCACGCCGAGCAATCCAGCGCCTGCTCTCTCGACACTGTAAAGCAGTTCTCCATCGTCGGTGCTGTAAACGGGCCACGGCTCGTTTCTCCACTTCTTGATAATTTCCCAGGTGCCTTGGGTCCGCCAGTACTGCATCACGTCGCCGACGACCTTGGTGCGTTCAGCCTCGGTAGGCAGATCAAAGGCGCGGATGGTGCGTGCCTCGGAGTCCACGTCTACAGCCCCCCGGATAGACTCGGGGATGGAGAGGAGCGACTGTACCACGGGTGGGTGCATATATCCAAGCGTGATATCCTTGCCTGTAGAGATGCGGTGGATCAAGGTGTACAGAGGTTCTGGGAATGCTTTCAGGATGCCATCTTGATCATATGGGAAACTGGCAAGACATGGTTGAGTATACGGTGCAAGAGACCTGAGGGTCTGCGAAATCGAACACTTACACATCCACCTGCTTGGCAAGGTCGAGGTTGCTCAGAGGTGCCATTTTGCTAAATATGTGTGCAAATGGATGTTGCTTGTTCTTGTGCAAAGAAGCGCCGCTCTTGGTTGATGATATTTCAAAACTGGAAAAATGTCTGATACGCAATGAAGGAAGGCGAATTTGCGAATCGATGCTAGATGCTGCTGCTGTTGCTGATGCTGTGTGCGGCCTCACGTGCCCAGTCAATGTCGAGTATGACAAACGGGAAATAGTATAAGCTTTGGTGAAGGAGCCAAGCAACTGGGTCGTCGTTGTTGCGTTTTTATACTGGTTCCCAAGAAGAAGACGAGGACGTGACCAAAGCCGCCCGGAAAATACCATGGGCGCTCTCCAGCTCGTGTGAATCACTGCTTAGGCGAAGACAGGATGATGAGCCAGATTCCTCAACGAGCATATGCAGTCATCTGTAAAAATACGGTGGTCTTGGTCGACGTACCTCGATCTGGAATCTGCAACCGGCTGAAAAGGTGCAGTGCAGCGCAGGCAGGGCGGGATGGATCTGGCACATGCAGCTTGGCCCTTACCCAGGCCTTTCTCCCTTGCTTGGCTTGAATGGCGGGGTGATGGATGAATGGTATTGGTGGGGGCTCTGGGCTTCAGTGTCCCAATTAGTGAGTGCAGTGCAGCTACAAACCTAGGTAGGTGACGCCAATTTCTTTGCTCTGCTACGTCGAAGATTCGAGCTACAGCTCGCGACATCGCTGCATTTAGGTAGTCCATCTATTTCATTATATGAGGTTGATTACCCTCAGCTCAGCTCGCGCTCAGCAACTGGAATATGAACTCAATGTCATGAGCTATAAGCACAACCAGCTTGATATTCCATTCGGCACAATTCTGTCTGCTTTGTTTTCATTATAGAATCTTTCCTTGAATTTTATATACATCTACACATTATACCCACGTATCCGGGGACAAGCAGAAAAATGGCGGACCAGCAACAACCTCTCTTTGGCCTGTTACCGGCCGGCCACCCGCTGATGACGGCGCCCTCGTCCATTCCCGGGCCGGGCTCCTTTCTCTACGTGATCCCCTCGACCACGCCGGCCAACCCCAAGCCCTTCTCCCACCTCTCTGTGTTCCTGCTGCCCGGCGTGGCGCTGCCCCCGGACACGGCCGCCGCCATTTACCTCATCACCAACCCCGAGGCCCTGGCCGCCGGCACCGCCCCGCCGGCCACGCGCTTCCTCGGCGGCGTCGGCCCTGGCAAGGAGAGCGCCGTCTTCAAGCTCGGCGGCGGCCAGCAGGGCGTCGTCATTGGCGTCAGCGTCGAGGACGCCGGCAGCGTCGCCCAGAGGATCGAGGAGCAGCAGGCTGCCAGGGCGGGTAGTGGAGGCGGCGAGCTGGTCAAGGCCGGCGGGGCGGCATCGGGCGGCGGCCAGCAGCCGTCGACGCAGGTTCTTGCGCAGCGCATCATCAAGAATGCCTTCAACTTCCTGGCCAGTTTCAGTGGGCAGGCCGGCGGCACCGAGGTTGTGCCGCTGCGTGCATTCGAAGAGTGGTGGAAGAAGTTCGAGAGCAGGGTCAGATCAGATCCCAGCTTCCTGGAGAGGGAGACAGATTGAAGTGGGAGAAACTTACTCATCTCTTATTTCTTACTTATTTCGAATTTAGAAAATACGGGCAGAAGAAAAGCGCCTGGATCCTCTGTTCCTCGCCTGGGTAGCGAGAGATACCAGTTCAGAGGCAGCGCTACGGAAAAACTTTGACCGACAAGCATTGAGCAGAAAGCAATTCGCCACTTGCGGGTTGGAAGATGTGCAATTGTATACCCCCGCAGGAGGATCAAGGTACCGATCGATGGGTTATGGCTCCGACCTGCAAGATACTCATCGTGAACAAACGGTACGAGACAACCGAGCACAATGTTCCGGTCTTGATAAGACTACGAAAGACACTCTGGACACCAAAGTATATGGGTGACACTAGGGATACGGCCTATTGGACCATGGATCACCATATCGGTATGCGTATTATATTTATAGTACGGGATCAGCTCTTAAGAAATCAAATCAAAAGTTCATGTGCTTTAGATAATGTCTTGTGGCTTCTTCCAATCTTGCGCAAATTTCAACTTGACCTTTGCTTTCACAAGGGGTTTTTTGACCAGTCCAGATTACTATTTAACATCGTAGTGTCAGCTCATGCCAACGTCCTCGTTGCAAAAGCCATGGCAGGGTACACCGACAATGTTAAAAGGCAGTTTTGCCGGGTATCCCGCGCCGTGCAACTTGAGCATATGACACCACAGGAGCATGTCTATCCGCACGTCGCCAGTGCCGAAGCTAAGTGGCTCGTCTGGGACGTGAGTGTACTGGACTTTGACCTGCGCCGGGTCCTCGAGAGCCTGGATGCGCGCCCAGGTGCCGCTGGCCCCCGGCCCCGTCGTCGGGTCGGTCTCCGCCAGCACCTGTAGTATGGCCACGTTCTTCGTCGCGAGATTCTCCGAAGGCAGGAATGGGTAGAGCGACGAGTCGGTCGGTACGGCCGGTGTGTTCCGTGAGGCGAGAGCCGTGTGACATGCTATTTTTTCTATTATACGGCGAAAACGGGTCTCGCAGGCATCGCCCTGGCTGGAATTGCCGTTGCAATATGCCTCGCTGCGGGCCCAGGGAAACCAGACGAGTCCATGGCGCCGGACTAGCTCCTCAATTTCCTGAGGGCGGTCCTCTACAGCGTCCATGACCCGGCCGACAATCTCCTTCTTTCCTGCGGGTCGAATGACCTCGGGAAGTCTGCAGAGTCTAAAGCGTAGGACGCGACAGTCGCTTGGATTCTTCACGCTGATATCAAAGGTTTCGAGGCAGCTGCCGCGGCGAGTATCTAGCACGGCAAGGGCCATGACCTCGAGCAGGTCGGCCATGGACGTCACATACTCGATGCTTACACGGCGCACTGACAGGCTTGCGGCTAGAAACAGAGGGTGAACCAGCATCCGCAGCTGCTCATCGCCGCAACACACCCAACGGCGAGGCTCTCGCCACTCGAGAGTATCCCGGTCCGAGTTGAAGCGTGGCCGACGATGTTTTCCCCTCTGTGAGAGCAGGTTTTCGACCATTTTTCTCGTTAATGACTCGCTGTCAATGTCTTCGTCGAGATCTTCGGCATCAGTGTGTAGTCTTGGTATCAGCAAAGTCTCCAGAATTTCCTGATCAATCTCGAGCCCGCCATAGAGCCCCTTCAGCTCTTCCCGTGCCTCGAAGCAAGCGCCGAGCACAGTGGGCCGTGGTGCACTTGGGCGTTCCGTATCTGGGACAATAGCATAGCATGTCCACCAATCCTTCCCTGCGCTCCAGTTCCATGAATCGAGATCCAGTTTGAGGCGAACGGGAACCGTCCTCGGGGTGAGAGCAAAATGGTATATTTTCAGCCTCAGCTCAACGGGGAGCTTTGAGAAGAGGTGGAACGATTGTGTTGCTGCCATGTTGTGTAATTTGATCTTTTTGGAGGGTGATTTATGGTTGTGTACAGTCGGTGTAATGAAGCTATCCCTGCCAGAGTGCGTATCTCATGGCCGTACTTCTTGTTGTTTGCGGGTGCCGTGGTCCAGAGAAATGGTTTGTCGAAATATCCACTCCCTCGAAGATACTTGATCTGAAATCAATGACGACGTACTGCCATTAAAGACTCCTGTGGATGGAAAGAGCACATGATGCATGGCGCATATGCTGCCCATCAAGGTTGTTGACGGAAACAACGAGTGTTCTGTGGGTGGCCAAAGGGGTAGCCATCAAGGTTGTTGATCTGCAGCGATATACCAGTTGGGCCATGCCCAAGCAAACCCGCGGGATGTCAACTCTAAAATATATTCAGGTGCATACGTACATACGCTGGAGAACCAGTACAATTAATAAACGTGATCGATGAGCTGAAACCTTACAATGGGAGTGATGGAAGGTCTTTTGGCTTGACAGTTTGGGTCGATGTGTATGCAGTTGGAACTAATTATTGGCGGTGAGGTCGATGTTTCCAAAGCTCTCTCTCTCTCTC
>NW_006917093.1:5117012-5237223 GCF_000516985.1 Pestalotiopsis fici W106-1 | reverse complement strand
CTCTCTCTCTGTCTCTGTCTCTCTCTTTCTATCGATGGTGTTGGCGAAAGCAGTCACACGCATTTGCAATCGATTCAACTTCAGTGCACTCGACCATGTTTCAAAAGTTTATGATTCTTGAGCCTCGTTGGCCGTAGTCTTCGTTATAAACTAATCGTCAACCGTTCTTCATTGTCGGTGACAGCTCGTAGCACGCCGTAATTATCAGCATCATAGTCTCTAATAATACTTGGATTTTATTATCCAAGTCTCGTAGCACCACAAGACGCCGGAAAATCCAAATGCAATGGACAAGCACACATGTCGCGCGTCGTCAGTTGACCCCGTGTAACTCCGATCCCGTGCGCTCTTATGAGCATGCAATCCAAACGCTTTAATCTCCACCAATGTGTGTTTGAACAGGGGTAATAGTGAAATGCAAAAATATAAATGGTGAATAAGAAGTGGCCTTTTAGTCTTCATTGAGCGGACCCATCAACGGGCTCTTTATCCTCGTGGGACTGCCCGCTCGACTCCGTCTGCCGGCATGTAGCAATTGAGGGGTAAGCCTTTCGCGGCTTTCGGTTCGCACGACCAGTCCGGTCCGGTCCAGGGCACTCCCAGGGTGTGCCGACTTGGTCAGATCGTCAAAGGATCCCATGACATTGAGCTTGGGTGTGGCCAAACCAGACGTCCGTCCCTGGCGAGTGGCTCCGCTGCCGTCCGAGTTCTCACCCTCGTCGGAGTCGACATCGCCCAGCTCAAATTGGGCCGCATCACCGTCCTCCAAAACGCGCTCGTAGGTATGCGAATTCCTGCCAAAGATCTTGTTTGTAAAAGCCGCCAGGCCGCGGTTCGGCTTGCTACGTGGGCTTCCAGGTCGTCTTTGGTGGCGCCGTAACAAAGAATTGACTTTGCCATATACGCGCATTCTGCGGTCCTTGCGGCGGAAGAGGTAACCAATGAAGAGAGCGATCAGGATAAAGAACAGGAATCCGGAGCCAGATCTGGTTTTTACGTGGTCGACCAACTCGTCGGCAAGATCATCCCAGTCTTCGTCTCCGCTGCTTTGCAAGGGAAGCGCCGTCCAATTCGAACCGGCGTACTGAAAGTCCTTGGGGATGCCCTTGACGTTGCTGCCGAATCCAACGGGATGCTTGTCGGTCCCGTCCGAGGGCGGTACCTGACCAGCTGCGTAGAGCACCATTGGTCCCAGCGTCCAGCTCACTTCAATGTCGTCGATCTTGTCTACTGCTTGGAATGCGTCGAGGAAACCTTTCTCCTGTGCTGCCTCTCCGATATTCTTTGTGACGTTGATATCGGGGTTGGGCGTCTCCTCAATACCAACGCGTGGGACGCCGATTCCTTCATGAAGTACATTGATCAGCCATGAGGCCTTGAAGCACGCCTCCTGCGCCTCTTTGGAATGGTCCTTCTTTCGGGTGGTTGTAGCCTCGATATCGCTCCAACTCTGACTGCAGAACTCGTCTACCTTCTTTTGATATGTATTGTAGTCGTATGCTTTCTCGCCCTTCTCTACGAAAACCCCATGCGTGGTGTGCCAGTACTCGGAGACGCCCACAAAGTGATTTACATCAAAGTCGATTCCTGGGACATGCTGGCCATTCAGCAGACACGGCTCATCCTCGCATGGTACATCTTTTCCAAGCAGCGGCCTTGTCATTTTCAAGCAGCCCTGGAAGTCGCCCGTGCCTACCAGCTCCAGTTTCTTGGACACTCCCTTGATTTGCTCGCCGTTCTCGGTCGTCCGCAGGCCTCTGGGCATGCAGGGGTCTGGTACCTCGTGCTCATCTTCGATCAGATACGTTTCGACAAGTTTCTCAACATATCGTTGCCGAGCCTGATGCACACCATATCCCAGCCATGTGGTAGTAAAGACCTTGTACTCGGATGGGGCGCCATTCATTGTCCGTAATCTGAGAAGCTTTAGGTCATTTGCGTGCTTTTCGGCCTCGGTGCTGTTGGGCGCAAATGCAATCTGGGCCGATGCGCCGCCCATATCAAGGAATCCGTAGGTGT
Source organism: Pestalotiopsis fici W106-1 (assembly GCF_000516985.1). Taxonomy (NCBI): domain Eukaryota; kingdom Fungi; phylum Ascomycota; class Sordariomycetes; order Amphisphaeriales; family Sporocadaceae; genus Pestalotiopsis; species Pestalotiopsis fici. The sequence continues at coordinate 5,235,204 of NW_006917093.1, read as the reverse complement.
GGTGACCATTGCCGTGCTCGTGTCCCTTTGGGTTATCGAACCCGCCCAGCAAGTAATTGGCGGCTATCCAACCGTACAAGCCTTCCGTTTCGCCTGGAATGACCTGAATATGCCTGTCGCAGTCGGGAAGGGAGAATTGTGTATTTTGGCGGAAGTACGTGCAAACCTCGGACAAGACGGCTCTTTGTTGGAGTGGCGACAAGAGACGCATGCCCGCAGTGGCCATGAGGAAAATGGGCGTGTCGGCATGTTTTTCCTCGGGAATGATTGCGACGGCCTTCTCAACGAGTGCCTTCATATATTCGCCGACATCTTCTGGGTTGTCGCCAAATGTCGAGATGCCGGGCTTGATCTTCTCGGTCCATTTCTTGTCCGTCTTGACCTTTGGCAGGCGCACCAAGTCTTCATCATCTGCATCGTGAATTGCTCTCGCGGGGTCCTTCCACCGATAAATGTGCAGTCGCGTGCCCGAGGAGCCTGCGTCAAAGATGACGCCCCATCGCCCTGTAAATTAGGATCCAGGTCAGCAAAGCTCGTATTGCCAGAGTGGGTGTGGGTTTTTGAGAGCTGCGGAGATCAGCATACATTTCGATTTGCCCATCGGAAGAGAGGTATGGGCTTTGCGTTAAAGATGCAAAAGAAGGGTCGTCCTGAATCGGCTCGAATGCTTAACGCGATGACGGCGGAGTGTGTCAATATGACAAGTATACAAAGTCTATCGCATCTCAGCCCGCGCGTGCCGTGTGTCTCTGTCTCTGTCTGTCCTGTCTCTGTCTTTCTCTTTCCCTGGGGTAAAATTGGGTAGCTGCCAGAAGGTAAGATGGGACAAGAGGTCGGCGGATCAAGACGGAGAAGCGCAAATTGGCTGGTGTTCGTTTTTTGGGTGCGTTCTCAAAGTTGAATGAGTTCAAGGTTCGGAGATTGCGCGTCGGGTCTGTGCTGCGATTCGCTCATTAAAAGGGGGCTACTAGGAGAGCTCGATTGCAGATAGCGAACGGCGAGAAGAAAAAAACAATAAAACAAGGGCCAGGGCCTAGACGAGGCCACGATAACGGACAAATGGGTCAATGAACAGGGGGTGGAGTTGAAAAAGTAGAATAATAAAAACGAAGGTGGAGGAAGAGAACTTGGGAATTGCCAAAGCGTCCAAGATTGAGGTTTTGGGTTTTTCTGGGGATGAAGGGGAAACTGGATCGCAGGAATTTGGTCAGCCAGGATGGGATGGCGAAGCAGGCAGGAAATACCTGCTACTGCTCGCAGTACCTTATTGGGGGACCTGCTTGGGAAGATGGGAATACGTAACGTGGTGGTGGGCAGCTCTAGGAGTTAGGGGAGGGCGATGCGGTACCTGACGATGGGTGGTGGATCTGTAGATCGTGGAAGTACCTTTACCCATTAGCATCAACTAAGCTGACGCTATCTGTGGGTTTGGCCGAGACACAGCCAGACTCCCTGGCTAGGTGACGCTTGACTTGCCCAGCTTTTACTGCACTTAGAACCTGGAGAGGGCAAAACAGGGCCATGGAGGGCGGGTGGATCCCGCCCAAAGTCGCCTTTTGCGGGATGAGAGATTTTGGCACCAAAGCTTGGAAATTCTTTTTTTGGTCGGTACTCGTTAGCATCGGATTTTTAGTGCACCTCTTATTAGGCGATCTCTGCCGTAGTGTAGGTAAGCTCCAGCTTCTGGCTTCCATTCACTGGCCAGAGGGCAAGTGAGTGACTAATGTTGGTGTCGTTCATTTTTCAAAACTGTCGAGAGCAACGAATACGAGTACTTGAGTGGTCAGTCAGCCAAAGCCACTACCCAACGCAATACGGTACAATACACAGAGACGAGACGCAGAGTCGTGCCATCGTGTTTTGCAGCTTGGGGTTGCTCGAGCAGCATCAGTCGCACAGTGGCCAGGTCCCGGGTCGGACAAGGTGTCAAGTGACCAACCAGACAAGGGGAAATGGGGAGAAACAATACACTTGTCGGGTATCACAGACTGCTGCACTCGACTCACCACTGCAAGCTTGACGGCTGAGCAGGGAGCTTAGAGGCCAGGCGGACTAGTAGATGAACTACACTACATAGATAGATGGACGAGATAGACTTGCATGAAGCCAAGCACATCCGAGATGCAAAGTCTCGATATCTGCCAACCCGCTTGTCAAAGATAAAGAAGAAGAAGAAAAAAGGAAACCCGCTTCCCTGATAAGCCTCAAGTAGACCTAAATTGGACTGATCTTTGCAACTTTTCCCTTCAAGGTTTGGTTCAGCCTTTTCTTCCTGCTGACAACGGCTGGGTGTGGTCTTACCCATGTGCGAATGTATAATCCAAGCACCTGCCTGAGGGCTCTAGCGACCTTGGCTCTACTATATACTTGCTACATATCTGTTAATCTACCTACCTACCTTAGCAAGCCGCGATGCAGAAGCGACAAAGATAAACCAAGTACCGGTAGTGAAGTGATTTATCCATTGGCCTACTGCAGTGCCATTCTGGACTCGGCTGTAGTGAATTGACTCGAATCTCTCTCGCGTCCGCCCCGTCAGACCATGAGAAACAGTCTACACCACAAACGTTAAAAACGGGCCGGAGTTGGCGGGAGTGCGAGTCGTTGCTCGAGTCGTTCCATCTGATCGTGATTAACTGTCTGTTCGCCGGCACATACCTTGGGTACCTACCCAATCGTACACCATGGCACACAGACACGGCACATACGTAATCCCCATCAATTCTCCCTTGTCGCATTGGGAACCAAAGGACAAAACCACCTCTGACGCTTGACTGGCTGCCTGTTTTACGCTTCGTAATAGCTACGTACGCATACAGACAGATGGGAGGATCTACATACATCCTGCGGAATACTCGTGTGTATAGCGGATCATCCTCCTTGCTTCCCCATTGCCACGGGTATGCAAGTCTTGGCCCGTGTGTGGTCATCCGTACACCTGTCCTGGCCTTCCCGTTGCGCCTCTTGTCTTGCCCCTCATCTGTATCAAACAGATTGTCTTGCGCATGCTGTCTAAGAAAACCCGAAAACCCCCCACCAATTGCCTCACTGCCTGGCGCATGTGGGATTTTGTCTCACTTTGAACGCCCCAACACCCATTCACTTACAGTGTACCTAGGTTGATCGCCCCTAGTTGCCCAGCAGCAGGCGGCCGCGGCGGCGGCAGCAGCCACAACAGATCGCCTCAAATCGACCCTAGCACCTCATTGGTGGTGCTATGTAGGTAGAGAAGAAAAACGTGCATGCCACCAAAAGACCCTCCTCGGATAGACTAGACATGCATGAAGCATTCGAAATATTTTAGTGGTTCAGCTCTATCTGCTGTCAACCCCGTCTAGAAAAAGTGACCAGACTTTCACCAAACACGAGCTTTCACCACAAAAGATATCGCGGCTAAACCATGCTGACTAGAAGACATAACTTCCCGTGTGCAGATAAGCCGAACGGGTTCTACCACGCTAACCGCGTCTACGGCGCAAGCACAAAGAAACATAAAATGAAACTCTTTTTTGTTCTTTTTGCGGTTGCTCCCAGTCTTGCTCTCGGTCTTCACGGAGCGGGGCCATCTGGTGTTTCGACGGGGGACGTTTTGCGACCATAAGTGCTCCACGACATTGGCAATGTTCACGGGGATGTACTGACAATTGGGAGAATACTATGTGTGCAAAGTACAACTGTGGATTCTGTCTTCCCTTGCAAAGAGAGAAAAAAAAAAAAAAGGTGTGATCGCTGCGAGCAGCGATGTCATCGGTTCCACTCCCGTTGGCTGCTGCCCCATAGCTGCATAGCTGCAACCCCATCTTTGGTCGGCTGCATCGGACTTCGTAAGCTGCCGTACAAAGTGCAGGTGGTTGAGTGGTGCATGTTTTTTTATGGGGTCGCCCAAGGAGAGATGCTGGCTTGGTTGACTTCTTGAATCTTTGGTTCGCGATTCGTGACAAAGGCGCCCACTGCTGCGGCAGGCCTGAACGCCCAATGGACAAGAGAGAAAGACAGACAAAAGTGGTTCTTCATGATCCAAGTTGCCAAGTACAAGCTGGGTCATAGGATGAATGTTTGTTTTTCTTATCAGAAGCTGTTCTTGGGAATGATTCGCGGTATATTGTCAATTTGGATATCCGTCACAACGTTGAGATATGCACAAGATCAATCAATCAACCCTATTCAAGAAGATCCTTCTCCCCTGGTCCGGTAGTCCGGTCATATCTCTCGCTTGTCAGCAAGTTATACGAGTCTGATCTAAGCTGGTTGGCTGGTTCAACTCGGTGCTCCGTAGTAGTATCCAGAGCAACTGGCACCGTACAACTCGATCAAGGTCTAGTAGTGTTTCAATCTTTGTCGCGCAATGAGGCAATATCTTTACTCGGTATACCAAGTGATCGACATGTTGCTGAGTCGCCGGTGGGCCGTGAAAGTCTGCGACGTGGAAATAAAAGAGGCTGGATGATACCTGACCGACAGCCTAAAACATCCCCACAATCATCGTGAACATCAGATGCATGGACATAGGGTCACAAACGAGAAAATTACTACATTGAAGAGAGAGAAAATTATAATTCAAAGGTCTTATGGCAACAAGCTCACCGATCGCACTCACAGTTAGATACGATCCCGTCATACAAGTGACACATACTTCCACACGTAATACGAGACATTCTTCGAACAATACATAGATACCCTGAAATGGAAATTGCTCATTGAACTGCTTGAGAAGATACCCGATAACGCCAAATTATGCAACAACTCTGATCTGAATCTGTAGCTATACTGCAGCATCAAACTCCTATGACTTTACACTTCCTGGCAGTTGTGCCTATAATTGAGCTTTGTGCATGGTCACTTTTGCTGCCAAATCTCCCATGTATTATGTATACCTTACCTACATGGAAGAAATGGTCAGGTGCTCAGCAATTCAAAAAGTAGTATAATGCCAGGCCGCGGGGCGATATCCCAGCTGGAGACATTGCTTACACCGCAGCCTTGAGCAAGATGAGGGTTTGCCGCTGACTTATGTCGTTTATCGACATTCCCCCTATGCCAGGCCCTTTATGGCCTTTAAACTCGCTGAAGACGGAGAGATTCGAGATGCTCTACTTTAAATCTCTAATCTTTTGCCTTTATAGCGATGGCTTAGAAATGGTTAGGATGGGTGATTCTTTGATCAGAAGAATCTCTAACCCGAACCATACATTACTGAAGCTGAGAGTTACTCGCCGGCTATCCGTAACTCTGCAGCGTTACGTAAGGATAACCGGGCTCTCGATATTTAATTCACTCTTGAATACGGCAAGACAAACATCTCTGACCAGAGAAATGTGGCCTTGAAGGTGTGCGTGAGAGTCAGGTGGGAGGACTGACAATGGGACTTGTGCTGGGTGCCAACCTGGGCTCGCCCAGCTTCGGACTGAATGCTCTTTGTTACAGCCCTGCCAGAGGGTCTGTACATAGGTTCCCGGTGAAAATGAAGGAGAAGAATGGTCACAAAGGATTAGTCGAAATGCCAATACTCACCTCCCCTTGTATGCTCCCGCTCCACACTCCTCTCTGCATGCCCTTCTGATGAAGCGCTTGATGACAGAGTCGTGAACACGAAATCTTCGCTTGTTCCGTAAATGGATACGAGACGAACCTGCTCGCTCAACATCTTCTCGTACAACTCGCGAAACCAGATCGCTGAGCTGCGAGCCTGCTCGCGAGCAATTTTGTTGTACTTGCGCTCTTGCAGTATCATCTCCAACACCTCGAATGCGCCTTCCCAACTGTCCAGGTGGGAGAACTCGGGGTCATTTTTGATAATCTCAAAGGCTTGCATCAAAGGCTTACAGTGGTAAAGCACAAGATCCGCCTCCTCCCGGGAGCGCTTGGCTTCTTTTCGATATTTCTCGGCAATGCGCTTGTAGGCATCGGCCGGGGTAAGGTATTCGTTGTGTACAAGGCTGTCAGCCCGTCCGCGAGTAGGTGTCGGCGGTGTAACTTTAATCTCAACAAGCTGCAGGTGAGGTGCCGAGCTAGAGTCCTCATTATCAACAGAGTGCTCCTGCTCAGGCGACTGGAAAGAAGCGTCAAAGACCGAGGGCTCTTCGCTGGAAGCAGGGCCCTCAAGGTCGTCATCCTCTTCTTCCTTCACCTCGTCATCAACATAAGCCTCGTCAGGCAGTTGAACCGTCTCACTTGATGAGAAGATAATTCCCCGCCGGCGCTGCTGCTTTGTCGAGTTACCCTCCTCCTTTTCCTCAAAGCCAGGCTCAGGGAAGGATAGGTAAACATTGCCTCTGGATAGTTGCCAATTCTCGATTGCATCGCCGTCGACTACAACTTCAGTGGAAGCTCGGCGCAGTTCATCATCGCCACACGCTGAATCCAAGTCATCGACATACTCCTCTTCCTCCCCCTCCTCATCTGAAGACCAATCCGCAACTCTAGGCTCTTGGTCCCCGTCGTCTGCCACCAGAGACCAGTTGCCTATGCTCCAGCGAGCATAGGCTTGATCTTCCATATCAGCATCCTCACGTGGAGCTGGCGACAGGCGAACTGGGTTCGAGGTTTTCCACTCAGAGGGCACTGGTGGAAGAGGTTTCGCTTCTGACACTGGGTTTGCTTGCGCCCGACTGCTGGTAGGGACGGATGTAAATCCATCTGTCCGGCCCGGTCTTCTCGGCATAGTGCCCGTCGGAGCTCGAAAGTTTGATACGCGAGGAGGGGCGTAAATATTGATTGGCGCAGATATCGATGCCTTGTCAAGCTTCGACTTGCCCTTCTTGTTACGGTTGTAAACGCTGGAAAAAAGTGACCTCAACTGCCCAGCTTCCTTGCCCCTCTCTCGTAACTCTGGCGCCTGAGCCGGCGCTTTAGGCATTGCTCGAGGCACGAAATCGTGTGAAACCCAGGACGGGGCTTCAAACTTCGACTCGTGAGGTAAATCCGCATGAACATGATCATACCGCTGAGAAACAGGCTTCCGAGGGATAGTGCGGAGAGAATGTTGAACTGCATCCCCGGGTACAGCCGCGAGCCTCAGATCCGCGGGGCCAGCCTTCTGCGGAGCCTGTCTTCTCTGGGGGAACATGTTGATGTATGTACTGAAAAGTTTGCTTAAGAGTTTTGATTAGGTTGTTGAGTAAATCTGATTGATCACTTGGGAATAATTCTCGGTGGCCGGGGGGGATTATATACATGCGGTTCTTATGTCATGAAGAGATAAAGGCAAAGTTCAACGCATAGTTGAACTCGCTTTGTAAATAGTCACTATTGTTCAGGTTCCTGTTGTCGCGCTTGAAAGATTGGCATGGGTGCTTGTGGAAAAAAAAAAAAGGAACAAAGCAACAGTATGCACCTGAATAAAGCCTCGTTTCTTTTTTTGTCAGAAGAACTGGCTTACATAAGAGCCATGTAAGAACCAAATGGTATTAAAATTCTTCAAGACCTAATTTCAAGGAGCAAAAATATACTATGCTCGCGCGACACGCATTTGAAAATTTGTCCAATGGCTAGCGAGACGTGAAGCCATGGGGGTTGCCTAGTACAGACTCCGGTCGGTATCCTTGGCCCAGCGCGGATGGGCCTTGGGCAGGCCGTTGAATGGCTTCTAGTATATCAGCCTGGCTTCGTCATTCCGTGAGTGCACTCGTACCTTGTGGCCTCAATGTAGGCACGGAAAATTCATTCAAGCCACTTCCATTATGACTGGCCTTCAAGCCTGAACTGAGACCTACTCCAGGCAATCTACTGGTATTGCGAAAATTACCGGGCAGATCCACTATCGCCGCTCTACTCGTACTAAATTGACGAGGGGAACGCGTAGAAGCGGGGATCCCAGGCACTGAAGTCATTCCAACACCAGAAGATAGTCCGATGCGTTGCCGGTGTGTTGAGGGGGTTAGGGGCACTTCTGTGACTAATATGAGCAAGTGATACTGTTGATGAGAAAATGACACTTACCGCCAGGGCCACTAGCTACCTGACCCCAAGGGTATAGGCTAGTCTTCCGATGATTGAACGATCGAGCATGGTTCATGTTGTCATGAGTGTTATTGTGGATTCGAACATTTCGAGACTCTGGAAAAATTGGGCCCATGCCTCCTTCATGTAGCCCAAGAACCGTACCGTCTCCTCCTCGAGTTGACCCCTGGCCTCCACCATCGCGCGCATCGAGAGATGGCAAATTCGAGTCGACGGCATCCTCAGCTGCGTGCTGCATCTGGCCCATCATGGCTCTTCTCTTTAATTTATCATATAGCTCTTGGGTCTGCATGAGCTTTTTATTCTTCTCCTTGAGTGCAAGAGCAAGTTCCTCGTTTTTGCGGCGAAGCGCTTGTTGATCAAGATCCATGTCTTGGGTTCCTATCAGAATTATACTCAGCAAGAAGTAGAGACGGGTTGTACATACTAGAAACCTTATTGTTGAGTGTCGTTATCTGGGCATTGGCTTCAGAAATCACCTTATCAAGGTCAACGGTCAAGGTTGTGTACTTGTCTGCCAATGCCTTGCTGACGTGTTCTTGGTATATACTACGAGATGATTAGCATAAGAATAGCCACTAATATACTTTGTGCTCGAAATTACTCACATCTGTTGTATTGTCTGATATGCCCAGAAATTGAGCGCTCGACTAGCACATTCAACGATGATGTTTGGGCTGAGGCCACTTAGAACGCTTGTCTTGTAGTCCTCTGTTGGTTTAAGATTGGTAATGACTGCATCGTCAGGATTTGTCAGAGGAACATTGCATGCTGGACATGAATGCCTTGCGCTCGAATCCGTGAGGCCAAGCCTATTTGCGCATTCCGTACAGAATATATGGCTGCGTCGAACCCATGTAAGCTTCCGAGTATCATGCCACATCATGATATTCATGTGCCCGCTGCAGATACATCGATGCATACCTGCATGTGGTGACCAGAGCTTTATCGGTCAACTCTCTTCGGCATTTGAGGGCATTGCATCGCAGTGTGTGCTCCATGGCAGGAATCGATTCAAAATGGGCAGTACGTAGTAAAAGAGGAAAGAGACTTGAATTGAAGTGCTTGCTTCAGTCGTCAAGACGATGGATGATTTCAAAGTATTACCCTTGTGGCCTTGGTTGGAATGACAGTGGTGCACATGTCTTGATTGACAGACACGTTTTGCAGCATTTTCCTCGATCTGGAGTTACAATGAGTTTTTCTATGAGTTTTGAATAAAGATAGTAGGCAGCGACGTTTGACTTGCGACGCTTCATGCCTTGGTGTACAAGGAAGGGACGTCTCATGTTCTTTGTGAGTGGCTTGTGAAGTATGGTATAAGTTCATGATACCCATGCCTTTATCTACCAAATTTGCTATCTGATAAATCGAGTCAATGAAGTTTTGACCAACATTTAAATGAGATATTGTCAAGTGGTGATATGTGCGAAATCTCTGTCTTTTTCAAATTTGGTCGCAGATTTCATGGCATAAGCTCGAAGCTTGCTCTTGACTCCTTTGCGGTTGCCTTAAGGCTTACAGGCAGACGAGCTCCACCTGTCCTTACTGGCGCCGGCTGGCATTCAAGTCTCGACAGCCGCCCCACCTCCCCTCCATTGCTGATTAGATAAGAGCACCTCCAGCTCCCAACGTCATTGCCTGCTAAGTATGGCCGCGTTTGTCTAGGTTAATAAGCTTCACCTATGGTAGGAAGCGTTTGTGCCGACGAGGAACCTTGTTTATTGCCAGAATCACTCTCTTTGCAGCCTTTGATTTTCTCACTTTGGCACAACTGACTATGAGTTAGGAGTGTCCCTGTATTTTCGGCGAGCCTCAGACGTGATCACATCATTCCAGGAAACTCACCGTTCGTCCTGCTAATCATTGGTCACACTCCATCATGACCGAGATCGTGACGAGTCAAACACCCCCCATCCTGCATGGTCCCTCCGACAAGGAGAAGAAATATGACCGGCAGCTCCGTTTGTGGGCGGCAAGTGGCCAGGCTGCTCTCGAGTCTGCTCACATCCTACTGCTCAATACCGGCGCAGGCACAGTTGGTATCGAGACTTTGAAGAACCTCGTGCTTCCAGGTATGGACAAATCTCGCCATTCCACTCATCGGACCTCTTCTTAGCTTGCAGCATACTGACTTCAGCGCAGGCATTGGCCGTTACACTATACTGGATGAAAAGGTCGTTGACGAGTCGGATCTTGGCGTCAACTTCTTCGTAGATGAAGACTCTCTGGGGAAGCCACGGGCACAATGCTGCGCCGAACTCTTGCAGGAGCTGAACCCAGAGGTTCAGAGCGACTGGTTTCCTAAGCAGAAGGTATGTAGAAGGGCTTCCAGACGTTGCTGGAGAAGACTAACAAGGTGAATAGGAAAGTGTTGATGTCAAGCAACTCCTTGCCAGCTCATCCACGTACACTCTCATCATGTACACAATGCCTATCAAGCAAGAGGACATGGCTGCCATCGAAGAATATGGCCGACAACACAGCACCCCGCTCATTGCCATCCATAGCGCTGGTTTCTATTCGTATTTCAGGATCAGCCTACCTGGTGCCTTCCCCATCGTCGACACACACCCCGACATAGAGAAGACCGTGGACCTCCGTCTCACTCAACCGTGGCCTGAGCTCGTCGACTTCGCAAAGGAGATGACACAAGAAATTGACAAGTTGGATGATCACGACCATGGTCATCTGCCCTACGTTGTCATTCTGCTCCACTACCTTGAGGAGTGGAAAGCCACACACAACGGAGAATATCCTACAGAGTACAAGGCAAAGATTGAATTCCGCAAAATGGTGGCTGCCGCTGCCAGAACAAACAACCCAGAGGGTGGCGAGGAGAATTTCGCAGAGGCTGTTGCAGCAGTGAATCGAAACATCAAGAAGCCCCAACTCGAGTCTACCCTGCGAGAAGTTTTCGAGCACCAACTGACAAGCGAGGTATGATACATGACCACTCTTTCCTGACATTTCGGCTAACTTGCATGCCTCTTAGGCCGAATTACACTCGTCATTCTGGGTAATTGCAAGTGCCGTCAAGAAGTTCTATGAAAAGCATGGGTATTTGCCACTCCCTGGCAGTCTGCCGGATATGAAGGCTCAATCCAAGGTGTACGTCAAACTGCAGGGTATCTACAAGACGAAGGCACGCAAGGACGCGCAAGAGGTGCTGGAGATCGCCAAGTCTCTCCACGGTGGCAAGGACGTCGATCCAGTGGAAGTCGAAATGTTCTGCAAGAATGCATCCTTTGTGAAGCTAGTGAATGCAACGACAAAGGGGCGACAGCTGATGAGTATTTACGGTAATTCCCATATTATCCTGCAAGTTTAGATCATTCCGCTGACGATACCTACACAGAGTCGGAGATGGAGAACGACAAGCTGGCCGAGGATATGATGATGCCTCTCTCGTCATTGCCCATCTACCTCGCGCTGTCGGCAACAAGTCACAACCCTACTGCTTCTGCTGACGAAATCCTGGCCGATGTCTACGGCAAGATCCCAAGTGCAGCCGACAATATGCGCGTTAAGCAAGCAGCTCAAGAAGTGGCTCGTGCTGCCGGCGGCGAACTTCACGACCTATCCGCTGTCGTGGGCGGCATGGTTGCACAGGAGGCAATCAAGATCATCACAAAGCAATACATTCCCATTGATAACACATGCATATTCGACGGCATCAGCAGCCGGTGCCAGGTCCTTCGCTTATAGAAGTGGAGTCACTTAGAGGCAGCATGAATAGAGAGATGAACGATATCATAGGATAGATACCCGGCATTCGCCTTGCAAGATCCGGGATTAGCTTGAGGAAGCTGGAGCTGTGTGGATACAACTTAAAAGCCTGGAAGCTCGGCGGGAGTGCAGGATGCTACATAAGCCACCCTTCTCTGCCGTGTGGCAGCCAAGATATGAGACATACTCGGATCGTAGGCCCTTGGCCCTTGCAGTAACCTTGCGTTGTGAGCCCTTGCAGCCAGTCGAAAGATGACTAGGCGCGGGGCCATGGGTGACTATCAAAATTGGACTGGCAGGATATGTACCTTGACTCAGGTATTATTTAGTAGGCTGGACAATTAAGTTGTTACCAAGAGGCAAATAAGCTTGTCGAGGCAATACATCGGGCAATTACCTGACTGATTCTTTGAAATGAAAGCGCCAACTTGCTATATTTCACGGGGAACATGCTGTTTGCGGGCATATACTCGTGAAGCGAAGAAAGTCGTCTACGTCTGAGGCGTTTTAGAACTTTGTCCATGTGGACGGAATCGGTCCAAGGCTTACTCGGCTCGGTGCTGTGCCAGTATCGCGTTGGACAAGAGAAGTTGTTCTTCTGAGTGCAATGAAATGCTGTTACCGGAACAGTGACACAGAGACGCGCAGGCTTGCGGTGTCTCTCTTCATAAGATCTCTATTAAGATCATGAAAACTTGCACATACCATACGATCTAGAAGCCGAATTCGGTACATGCGTATGTATGTCCTCTTCCCCAAGTTGACCCCAACAGCTGCTTTGCCATGTATGCTAGTTTAGGTACGTACGTGGATAGCTTGATCGGCTGACTAGTGGGGATGGATGATCGGCCCTCTCTCAGATCCTGGACAAGGCTTCAGATTGGATGGAAATTCACTTTACTCATGGGGTTCTTGAGCAGGCTAGTGTTTTGCATCTTATGCTTACTTTGTGCATGGGTCATATGAGACATGAGACCTTCAGGGGAGGGGGACTAGATACTTCTTTGAGATCTTATGCCCCTGGATGCTAGAATAGAAGAATCTATATGATTGTCTCGAGGATTATGCAATCCACCGGCAATAAAAGAAGTGTTACCCGCCCTTTCCTGCTCTAGGTCGGCGATCTATCGAAGTAGATGGAATGAATTGTGCTCAGACAAACACACGCGGCCCTTGGGGGCTATCTTTGGATCCAACTTAGATGAACGTTATATGCCGCACAGCTGTAGCGAGCAGCAGTCTAATCTCGCCAGTTGCCTTCATACATTGTCACAGCATGTAGGAGCGCACATGGGAATATAATTCGAGGCGCACCGAGCGCTACCGACAGTGAAAAAGAAGCAAGAAAATGTTATCTGGCCATGAACTTTTTATTACTGGACATGGACGAACCCAGACTGTGGTTGTCGGAGTTTAAGGAGAGCAAATATGACCAGGGACATGCAAGGAAGGGAAAGAAAAGAAAGAATTACATTCACCCAGCCTGTAGGAAATGATTGCCCAATCCTCGAACCATCTTTTCAACTGGGATGATCTCCCTCTTGTTTGGCTCTGGGTCTTGCGTCCGCACCCGGCAGCAGGGCGTGACGCCCGCCTGTTTGGCAGCAGACAAGGAGGAGGGAGAAGGGGGGGTAGTTACTGAGAAAAGAAGAAAACAAAGTCGATCTGGGCGGCCTTTTGACGGCAGGGTACACGATGATCCTCTTGTTGGGGTGTGGGTGTGTCATTTAATATATGCGGCTGTCAAGTCACCAAGGATGACGATGATGTGGCTTTTTGGCCACTGAAGTTGTAAAAAAGATGATGGTGGGGGAATATGCAAGAGAGGCAGACGACTCTTTCCTCGTGAGCGAGAATGAGGCAAGAGAAGACAAGACACAAGAGAGGCAGAAAGACCAAGAAGTTTTTGGGCAACCAAGTCGCCTGCCTGCTCGCCATGCTGTAAGATAAGTACTGGATTGCAAAAGACGCGGCCCCCGACACGCAGTCAGAGTACAAAGTACACACAAGGTATCCATACAAGGTAGCATGGGGGTCGTTCCAACACTTGGTCCCAAGATCTCGTCACCTATAGGTGGCTTTAATGCCATGCCGGCGAAACGGGCCAAACAAAAGACTCTGCATAAAATGACGGTTGCTTCAGTCTAATTGTTGAAATCCTGCGCTTGTGGGTGTTTTTTCTTTCTTTCTTCCTGTCGGTGCCTTTTTCTTCCAAGGCAATGGCCAGAGGTCTGCCCGAATACAAGTTTTTACTCTTGTTTCTATTTTTCGAAGAGTCATGGCATTTGTGTAACTATGCCCAGATTTCTTAAACAAAAAGCTGGCCATGTATGTAACGCGATCATAGGTACCAAAAACACAGGTGTCTTGGAATGTGGGGAGACGGGCCAGGATTCACATAGGCTGAGAGAAATGACATTAGAGGGGTGTAAAGTAATTACTGCCGGCTCGAGGGTCCTATTGTGTAGTAGGTAGTTAGGTAGCAGCGGGCAAAAAAAAAAAATAAGCAAGAGAGAGAGAGAGAGTAATCCACACAATGTCAGGCTTTGTGGATTAGTGTGTATACAACTACCTATCTTACTGTATGGTTGGGCAGAACAGGGGTGGGTGGAAGGAGGGTCCGGCAAGATCATGAGCCTCTTCTATCTTTCCCCTCTGCTGCTTCTTTTTACCTACGTATGCAATGCAGGATTTGGCGAAGGCGCATCGTGGCTCAGTCCGGCTGTCACCTATATAACAGAGGAGATAAGATGCACTCCACACAACGTGGCTCCCACCCCTCAGCCGAGCTGGCGAGCAGAAGCCGCTTTTGGGGAGGGACAACGTACGTGTGAATGGTGGGTAGTAGGTAAGACATAGTAAAAAAAAAAATCGTAGAGGACAAGAAAGAGAAAAAGGAACGACTTGTGGGGTAGATGGGGTTAACCAGCATTGGCACCCATACAAGAAAGGGCGCGGGATGGCCGGAATAGGAAGTTGGGCCGGCCAAAACGTCCAATGGACGCTCAATCTGGATACAGGCAAATTGGGACGGAGCTGAGAAAGGGACGAAGCATGCCATGACATGGGTCTGCGGCTCTTTGGGATACACAGAAAGTCAAAAGCCTTAACTCTAAAAACCGAGTTACGTGCCTACTGTATTTTCTATTCAGCGGATACCAAGTTTCAGGCTTTATGCGCCAATCCAAAGCGCTGGGCTCGCCCCGTGTGTCGTTTTTTTCTTTTTCTTTCTTCCTCGTGGAGAACAAACTTACAAGAGAGTTAAATACATTAAATTTATGTAGAGTTGTCGCAGTCCTTCAAGCCACAAGCTATAATACTGTAACGTCGCTCGGTCAATCGGTTGAGCGTACGCGTTATCTATTATAATAGGAAATCATGTTTCCGCCGCCGTGGCTGATGTGTTGCTGTTGCAGAGTTGCAGGAAACCCAGCTGATGTCATTTTTTCTTGCAAGCCTTCTCATATTGACTTTCTCGCATCGGATCGGAGGGAAACTCTGGGCGAGACGCCGAACAAAGGTACTACCTACTTCTTTTTTATGCTGTATGTAGTCTTTTTTTTTTAACCTGAATAAATATGGGTCTATTTTGTAGTTTAGTCAAGTCTTGAGGCGGATGTGGTACCGAAAGCCGACGATAGTTCAAAATGTGACTGGCACGCGACTGCGGGTTCAGTAGAAAACTCCTTCCACTTGGATGACCAAGTGCTTAGTTATGTCATGTCTGATGGCCTTGTCCCGACTCGGCGCACTATACCTCGTTTGACTGACGTAGAAATCCTGACAAACTCACACGCACCAAGACGGTAGGCGGCAGCGGCAGCGGCAGCAGCATAGAGCGATACATACTACTTACCTACTACCTACATAGTGGAAGGTGACTTGCTTCAATGCAAGTTTGGGGCCCCGTCTCTTCGGAACGGTTCCCGTAGTAGCGCCCATTTCCCACGATCCCTTAATCCCACTCGGTGCCGGCACGATCAAATATCCTGCAGTACCTAATCTAGACCAGTCGACGTGTCACTTTTTGCTTTCTTCTCTCCTCCCAAACAAAGGGGATTTCAAGCAAGAGAGTATTTCGTGGCACCTAATCTTGCTTAACCAAGTAAAGTTTGGGAAGCCAGATCACAGTCGCAGTGATGGCAGAAAAGTACTGAAAAAAAAAAGTGACCGATTGTCGGCCTGCAAGAAGAAGGAAAGAAGGGCGGAAAAAGAAAAGGCGGAAAAAATCCCATACCCAAGAAACCTAACCTAGCTGTGTGGCGTACAGTCATTGTCGGCCATAGCCCGGACATCTCCTCCAGCTTTTTTTTTTTTTTTTTTTTTTTTTTTTCCCCCATTCCTACCTTACCTCACTCATATACCTTGCCTATGAAGGCGGTACATGATGTTTGGTGCGCGGCTCGCCCGATGTGAATGTGACAAGTATGGGGTGCATGGAGTATACGTGTGTGCCTGGCATCGCGCGTCGCGCTGGCCTGACTTGTGGTGCGTCTAGTATATTAAAAACCACGGTCATGTGGGGAATTTCCACCGGCATCTGGATCTTCAGTTCCCGTTACACCTGCATGGGTTGAGGGTTTAGGGGGGGTGCGGCGGGCCACGCTCTCCCCATCATTCAATGTTCATCCCCAATGTCCACCACATGCTGCCCTGCTAGCTTGCTGCTTGCTATTCTACCTAGTCTTTATTTTATACACAGCAGACAAGGTCAAATCCGCAAATCCGGCGACATGGTTGGTTGTTCCAGAAATCTCTGGCACGGCGCACTGCAACCCCTTCGGCCCATCCAGGATGATTGATGACTTGGCTCACTTGTTTGCTTTCCCACTTTTCCCCTCTGGCCTTGCCTCTCCCACAGCGTGATTTGTAGGTAGTGTACAAAGTAGTACAGGCTATCCACCTAGGCACATTACAGTGAGCTCCAGGGAGCAGCCTAATATTGAACAGACAGGTACAGATAGGTAGCGTGGTGCCTTGTGATGTAGAATTCAGAGTTCACATACAGTGAGTGGACAAGGCCACCGGCAGCTTTGCCCCGCGGGAAATGTGGAGGCAGGTGGAAGCATCTCATGTTTCTCGGATCTCGACAGGAAAGAGATTGTCTTACTGGGTAACTATTAAGCTGTGGTCTTTGGGTCAATCAAACGGTTTTTTTTTTTGGCCCTCCCCAAGCGGGTCTCCATTGTACCTAGACTATGAAAGTGGATTTCAGCTGCTGCTACATGGTATTCAGTGCCCGGCGGATACAGAGGTAAGTCGAGTCGAGTCTAGGACCGAGTACGAGTCAAGCCGAATGATTACTACCTAGAAGGTGATAAAATTGATATGTCAGTCTATTCGCCCAATCGTCGTGCCATTGTCATTTCTTCTGAGCCATTTTAATACAGGCATGGGTCATAATACACAGAGCCATTGATACCCCTCTGTAGTGCCCTTGAAGGCACACTATTTAGGCGGGACTTGCCCATTCACCACTAGCGCCGGCATTGCACCAACTGTAACACTAGTCCCACTCGGGGACTATGTATTCGCACCTAATAAGAAGGAAGGAGGGGACATCTGGGAAAAAAAATAAAATAAAAAATAAAAATAAAGAAAATCATGCGGCGTTTTGGTGCAGAAAGGAGCGAATCGACCAACAAGTACACACCTTGGGTAGACAGACAGACAGTTCAGACCCATGCCCGGCTTTCTTCCTTCGCAACTTCATCTTAACTCGGCTTAAACTCAAAATCTTGTCCAAAATTCGCCCTCTTGTCTCCCAAGGTAACATTTGGGCTCGCCCATCTCGCCGTTAGCCGTCAGGACTAAACAATGTACCGTTCGTCCGGACAGTACGATTTGCCCTTTTGTTCACAGCCTCAGCCGGCCAGGTTGTATAGCTTTGTGTGAAACCAACGCCACTAAAGCAGACTCCCGCCGTCATCCCTTGGTCTGTGTGATAATAAACAACAATACATACAACACCGTCATATCAGAAAAGGCATATTATCATTATTATTATCATCTCCTCCTTACATACAGTACTGTACCTTGGTTATCTCAGGCTCGCCTCCTCGCTTGTCTGGCGAATGATGCCCACACTACGCTCAAGACGTCACCCGCCTTGCCTTGCCTCGGCCGGCCCTGCTGCTGGTTGACCTCGCTGGCTGGTTGGCTGACTGCGAGCACCCATCCGTCACATACCTAGTATGAATGAATGGATGAATGAGCCATCTTCTATGGAGTATCCGGCAGTGTCATCTTGATTCGACTCGACACGGCATTGATCTCCACCTGCACGTTGTCACCCGCTCTCTTTCGGGTACCTTGACTTTCTTGCCTGGAGAGACCCAACCTTGCCAACTACGATCAGGGTCCAGCACTAGTCCAGTTGTTGTGCAGTGTCTATATGTACGTACCTCGAGAGACCCGCCGATCCCATAGTATGGGGGTATATACAATTCGAGTATCGATCGACTGACTGTACCTGAGCAGATGGGTGTGTCTTGTCCAGGCCTGTCCAGGGGGGCGGGAACTTACCCCACAAGAAGATCATCTTTTCTACCACAATTTCGTTCTCCGCATACCCATACTGCGCGGCTCCGACGAGCATGCATCTTTCTATATAAATCTTCAACACCTGCCACCGTTCGCTTAGCCGTCGTATTGGTTCATGGCAAGGCAATGTTGCTGATCGCTTCACTATATTCCTAAACAAGTTCCAAAAGGAAGCAACACTAAACTATTTCATACTACAAACCCCAACTTGATCTGTTTATAGCATCATCTTTATCATCATCATCACCACCACCAACAGAAGTCATGGCACCGTCGATTCCCATCCCAACTCAGGGTGGGATGTTCCACACCTGTGAGTACCATTGGGTGGCCAAGGACTCGATGGCAGGTCTTCTAACACTCGCTAGTTCAAGGAGTTACTCCCCGAAAACAGTCCGTAGACTCTTCAGAGGGCTCCAAGACGAGCTCGAGCAGTGCTGCAAAGCGTATCACTACACCACATGCATGTGCTGAATGCAAGCGTCGGAAAATGTAAGTATATTTTCTGTTTCAAGCTGGAATCAAAGCGAGATCAACTGACACAATCAAAGACGGTGTGACGGCCAACAACCGTGTGGGCAATGCCTCTCAAGCCGAGCACCAAAGCGTTGTTTCTACGACAAGCACCGGCAGCGCGTCATCCCTTCGAGGAAAACCCTGGAAGCACTATCACAATCTCTTGAGGAATGTCGGGCAATACTCAAACGCCTCTATCCAAACCACGATGTCCAATCACTGTTGCCTCTATCACGTCAGGAGTTGCTCAATGTCTTGGACCGGCCAGGCACAGATCCAACAACTGGTATGCCATCACCACCGATCCACAGCTCACCGATTGAGGCTGGACTACAATCACCGCCCTTGTCCGCCACAGAACAGGGCCTTACTGCCCTGGAGCAGGTGCCAACACGAGACTCGGAATGGGACGAGGAGCGACGAGGAAGGGACCCGATCCCGGTCGAAGCGGATGATGTGAACGCTCTATCACTGTCGGTCGATCGACAAGCTTCCTACCTTGGGGCTTCATCCATCAAGGCTGCCCTAATGGTCATGCTCAGAGTCCAACCTGGTCTTCGAAACTCACTTACTACGCCTCTGAACAGTGTTGAAATGACACACAACCTGCCAACCATGAAACAGAAGACGACAAATATGAAGGAGCCGCAACGGGTGCCATGGTCCTGGAAGGGCCAGACACTCATTGATGCATACTTTAAGAGAGTACATGTCTTCATCCCAATGCTCGATGAAGCATCATTCCGGGCCGATTACCTGGAAGGCCAAAGATGCGATGCGCCCTGGCTCGCCATTCTCAACATGGTATTCGCCATGGGCAGCATCGCTGCCATGAAATCGGACGACTACAACCACCTCAACTACTACAATCGGGCCATGGAGCATCTCCCGTTAGACGCATTTGGAAGCAGTCACATTGAAACTGTCCAGGCACTCGCTTTGATCGGTGGTTACTACTTGCACTACATCAACCGCCCCAACATGGCAAACGCTGTGCTTGGCGCTGCAGTTCGCATGGCCAGTGCTCTCGGGCTGCACAGGGAGAGCCTCGTCAGTTCTCCATCTGGCAGCAGCAACGAAGCTGTAGCTGCCGAGACACGACGCCGGACTTGGTGGAGTCTATTCTGCCTCGATACCTGGGCCACAACTACAATGGGCCGGCCGTCCTTTGGTCGATGGGGCCCGGCCATCAATATTCGAGTACCAGAGCCTGGCATCAGCTCTGGGCGCGACTCTGCACAACATGCCGGCATCCTTCCACTCATTGAGAACATCAAGTTTTGCAAAATTGCCACGGGAGTTCAAGACATGCTTGCAATTTCTCCGTTGCTACGAGCGGAAGATCGCTGCCACCTCGATGGACAGCTCGTCAACTGGTACAGTAATCTGCCTTGGTTGCTAAGAACGACCGACCCCTGCGCAGAGCCTCTGTATATTGTCCGCTGCATCATGAAGTGGAGATACCAGAACCTACGCATGCTTCTTCACCGGCCCGTTCTTCTCAACCTGGCGAGCAGTGGTGCGTCACACGCAGCTGAGCATGACATCGCAGCTATTGAGGCGTGCCGAGATCTCGCCAAGGCTACGATCGAGGATATATCTCGCGAGTGGACTCGCAACCAGATGTCTGGCTGGAATGCAGTTTGGTTTCTGTACCAAGCGGCAATGATACCATTGGTCAGCATTTTCTGGCAATGGGACAGCCCACGTGTGCCGGACTGGCAAAAGCAACTTGACACTGTCTTGGAGCTGCTCGAAGCCATGGAAGACTGGTCCCTGGCAGCGCGCAGAAGTCGCGAGGTTGTCTGGCGCATGTACGAAGCTTCGCGGCAGCTAGAGCCGGCGATGCGGGCCCACAGCCCCCTGCAGAGGCTGGTGACGGATCATGGTATGCTCATGGGCGACGGATCGGACTTGCACATGTCGCCCATTGGGTTGGAGCCCGAGGGTTTCGGGCTGATGGGTGCGCTAGATCCGCAGGGTCTCTGGGACCTGGACGGTATGCTATGGGGTAACCAGGAAGAGATGGAATATGCACAATTCGGCAATGTTCACGACGGTATGATGCAGATGGACTACGGCATGCTGGAACCTCACCATGGAGCCGGCGGCATAGGCGGCGCGGCTTACTCTTTCGTTCAGTAAAAGCCTCATATGGACATTGGCTAGGGCAAGGCCAGTCTGGGGTATGTTGCATTCAACTTGATTTTAAGGTTACTTTCGGCATCGTTCTGGAAAACGAGATACCTCTTTGCGTCTTTTTTGGGGGGTGGTGGTGTCTACATATGGGGGAAAGCCAAGCCAATATGGACATTGTCGGGGCACTTTGCGCTGCTCTGGAGGGAAATGGAGAATGCAAAAAAAGCCAAGCAGCGAATGAGGATTGATGAGAGCATGACGTGTGCGAAACGGGGCCTGTTGTCTCAAGATATGTACATAGCCTGTCACTTGATATGAGCAGAAGAGAATTGCAGCAATCAGATGAAGCCTCCACACTCCACATCAGTGCATAATCCCACGAGGGCATGATGGTGAATGATGCTCGCCAAGGGTTAGGGGAAAGTTGGTGGGGACCCCGAAAGGCCGACGTGAAATCCGGGGTGCAGCTCGACACCCATGCCACGCTGGCAGGAGATTGCTGACGATCTCTCAACTCGGCATGGTCGCCTCCCCAAATGGAAGGATTGGGGTCCATTGAAAACGGTAAGACAGGACAGAATGGGCTACGCCTGCTCTACCATAGCCGTCGGTCATACTTGGCGTCTCTATGTAACTTGCCCAATTGAGCATTGCGCCTCGGCTATAAGTCCTGACTGAGGGTGTGGAGGCGAAGTTGCAGCTACTACTTACGCAAAGCTAACGATGGGGGGCGGCTATGAAGGAAGAAGACTAGAGAGACTGGTGATTTGAGTGCTAATGTATGCATGTACGATATACATACGTACACTCTAGGACCATGAAGAACGTGTCTCGAGAGCGTGTGGAAGCATTAATTTTTCCGGCCGAGAAGTTTAGCCCCAGATTCACAAAACTTGTATACTATGTATGTACATAGACGAAACAAGTTAGTTGCTGATGAATGTCGGCAGCCTACCTAGGGAACAAGGGTAATGGCAGTCGATCATAATGTCTCGCATGGAGATGCTTCTTGATTCATTCGCTAATAGGCACACAAGGCGATACATATTAGGGGAGGGTTGGCACACCTTTTACTGTAGTCTGTATTATGGTAGGTGAAATGGAAAAGAAAAAAGGACGCATTGCGATTGGGCGGGTATAACTCTAGAGCCCACGACCAATAGAAAGAGCGCAGCAATATGGACTGTCGGGCCGCAGCGAGAGACCATCAAGCGTCTAAGCAAGGGACCCCCCCGGTCGCGAGCCAAGGCTATACTACATTATCTACTGACTCATTCATAATATACTATGTATGTACCTACTCATCGTCCGGGGGGGCCCCCTTCTCTGTGCCACGATGTCACCCACGTCAAAAGGTAGCCGCCGCTGCGATTTCCAGCAAGGGTCAAGATTCGGCTGACCCCTTGCTATGTATGTGTGTACTACCATCTGCTATGTAATATGCATCGAGCTGCCCCTGGGTCACAAGCCGTTGTGGTACCTAGGTCCTAGCCGGATAAGACTGCGTAGGTATCAAGAGAGTCAACACCAAAGGAGTCTCTTTCCTTCTCACCCCCTCCTCTAGCCGTCTGCCCTGGTCGCATTCCCCTTGGGGTTTTCCTCATGTGCGGGGAAGACCAGCGCGGGGAAACCGATTACGAGCCTTTGTCCATGACTTAACCCCCTTGATAGCGTAGGGAAAAAAAGACCAGTCTTATGCACATAGTAGCAAAAGCTCCACGATTTTTTTTTTGGCTGGTCATGAGAACACACACCGCATTCCACGATAGGCTCGCTTGTGGGGGGAAACCATTTGGCGGTGATCGGCTCTGGTCGGCGATGAGTTTGAGCAGTTCAGGCGCAAAAGGGGGACGACATTGCGACGAAGATGCTGAAGAAGGGCAAAATCGCGAGCCGGGCGGACTTTGGGGAGGAAAACCCCCCATTAGAGGCAGTTAGCATGTGCTCCAAGGGAGTTGGAAAAAACAGGGGAAAAGAAGAAATGTCTACATGGCTTTCTAGTCTATCTGTGAAGCTATTGCCGTCTCATTCCACCCAATCCACAGTTTCGAGAACGAATTCTATCTCCTGGCTCTCTTTGTTTTTTCTCTCATCTCCCCTTTCTCCTGTCGTGCCACCCAACGCACACGCGGCGACCGAGAGAGAGAGCACATCAGCCGCGTTCGAGACCATTCGTCTCGCCCATCTTTTTCCCTTATCATACTTTACCTCTACCTTGTTGTTTTCTTTTTTCTCGGAGCTTTACGGCAAATTTGACAGCTGCCGCCATCACCCGAGACCAGGTCTCGGGTAAGCGCCTGTCACACCTATACCCTTTTACTCTTCCTCTTTTCTTTTCTTTTTTTCTTTTCCCGCCATGTGAAATGCAGTGACCCGTCGCGTGGGAACCGAAATGCCACTCACCACCCACTGGCCGCATCGAGCATCCGCGTCGTCATTGTAGCACGAAAAACATTCCTTTTTAATATACTTTTGCTGCGCTCCCTTTTCCCTCTAATGTCTACGACTCCATGTAAACTCTGTATATATGTGTGTGAGTGTGTCAGAGACAACTTCTTGTTACTGAGCGATACAACATATAGCCGGATCGATGATGTGGAATATAGCCCAACCCACGTTTGACGGTTTTCCTTTTCTTGCAGTCTCGATCCTTTTCGACTGAACGTCCCTTTCCGACAGTGAAGCTTAATCCACCCCCTCCTCATCATTTCCACGCAAGCGGCGTCCGCGTTCGCAATCACATCATCATCATCGTCATCATCGATCAGGCTCGTCGGATGGCATTCCGCTGGCTATGCAGGTCTGTGTCCTGTGGAGATGCAGTCATCCAAAAAAAGGCTTGGGGCAAGGCAATAGACATCGTCAGGTCATGTCACGAATCGCATTGACAATGTACCGGAGGTTGCGAGAGTTTGGTAACACTGTCTCCCCATATCCACTCACTACTGCCGGTTCTCTATTCCCCAGTGTTCCTCTTTGCCCCATACCTAAAGAAAGAATAGTTCGAGTATTCCATTTTCTGTCCTGTTCAATGACTCAACAGAGGCGCATTTAGCCAACCGAGAACCCCCATCCGGTAAAAGCACGAACAATCTTGGATCAAATCTTTTGCTCTCCCCTCTTTTCCAACACCAGAAGCCAAAAATAATTCATTGGCGCATGGGCGAAGGAGGGGATATGGTTCCCTCTTTGCACGAAACCGCCGGAATGGAAACACAAGCACGCCAAATATATGTGATGTGAAAGGGGTCATGACACGCGAATTTGATTGCAAAAGTTCTTTTTTTAATTTTTTCTTTCTGTCGGAACATTGAGGGGCAGGATAGGTTGGCTCTGGTGCATGATCGAGACCTGGCTGCTCTGTTCCTAGTCAAGCCACTTTTTTTCTCCCCTGGGTCGCTTATACCTGCTCTGACTTTTTTCTTTCTCTCTTCTATTCAATATTCATGTCTTTGACTTTGCGTGACGGTACTTGTAGCTGAAAGCAAAACCATGGTGAAGCCGGTTCGCGTTGCCTGCTCTAAAATTTCAGTCCCAAAACGCTTTGCGCACGAGGCTTGGTCAGAGCTGACGTGATCCCCCAAGCCTTCTTTCTTGTACGTCCTTGGCGGTGCGGCTGTTGGTGTAACCCTCGCTCGTCTACAATTGTGGCGGTTGAACAGCTTGTAACCTTCTCTTTTACTCGCCATCAAGGTTCGCATCGCTGATGGAGATGTGGCCATGTTGCTGTCAGCGAGTTAAAGGACTTGTCGGTTCTTGTTCGGTCAAGGAATCATGGCCGTTTTGCATCATACGAGTCGACTTTTTTTTTGTTTTTTGTCCTCTCATTCATCGTGTAACAGCTCCATATTTTGCAATATGACACGATTGAGTGTGAGTATCACTCATGTTCAAGGTCTTGTGAAATGACTGCTCAGTAAAGATGAGATGAACTAGCACACCGCGATATAGTATAGACTATTCGCCGCAACAGATTAACAAGTATAGAGTGTATGCAAGAATTGAGCATCCATTGTAATATCGACCAACCGGAGTGATTCCAATTCAAAAACATCAATATGAGAAGGTCTCGTATTCTCGGGGTTATATTTGAGAGATCGGGATCTATCCGTATCTCGCAACCCAACCCGGGAGCTGGGAAGCCGTCATTCAACCCCCGGCTTGGGCGGTGGCCAAACCACATTAGGGCATCGCGGCGCAGGTTGGGTCGGCATCGGAGATGGACTCCATATCCCGCAAGACGGCTGCTGTTTTCTCTTGACTACCTTCCTCCTTTGTAACCCCTTTGATTCCTCTTTCGGACCAGCTCAATTGTGACTGTGAAGCCCAACATGGAGAATCGTTATGGACATTCGGACAAGTTTTGTTTCTTTGCTTGCTTGCTTGCTTGCAATCGCACATAATGACTGGCCGGCTCCAAAAGTCTTTGACCACTAAACGCTTCGGTAAACCCACTCCTCCGGGGGTCTTTCGCCGAGAGTAGGACCCTGTCATCAGCACTAGTCTCCATTGAATGACAACGTTTCATCATGTCGGCTACGTGAAATGCTCGTGAGGAGGCGTCATTATTTGCCGACGTTTTGCTCAAGACGACGCCATACTTGCAAATATGAAGATCATCATCATCGGCGCTGGCCTTGGCGGGCTAAGTGCAGCCATTGTAAGTGTCCGACCTCTATAGCCTCCGCATGTTTTACTACTTGGAGTCACTCTGCGTTGGCGGGATTTGCATACCTAGATCATCCATCATATGATTGATGGCACAGTCAAGGAGCGGGGGACACGAGAGTAGAAACGCGAGTATCTCAATAGACTCTTTGACAGTACCTATATCCCACATGATATTGAGAATTTGCTAGCTAAGATATTGGAAATAATTGTAGTGCTTTGCGCGCAAAGGCCATGAGGTCGAGGTCCTAGAGCAACACGGCCGAGTCTCGCGGGCCGGCAGCGGGCTCAACATTCGCTCCAGCGCATCGCGCATCATGCACACCTGGGGCCTGCAGGAGGACCTCGAGAGCATCAGCGACGACACGCCGGCCAATTGCTTCCGAAGCCTGCAGACCGGCGCCGTGGCCACCAAGACGGTCGCCGCTGACATTGCCGATCACCCAGACTGGGGCACGCACCGCGAGAACTTGATCGAGCTGCTGGAGCGGCGGGCACGGGACGCCGGTGCCCGCCTCGTCTTTGACGCAAGTGTGACCGAGGTCCGTGATGAAGACGGGTCAAGAGTCGTCGTGGTCCAGCGCAACGGTACCGAGGCCACGGCAGATCTTGTGCTGGCTGCTGATGGCATCCGGTCTCGTACCAGGAGCCAGGTCCTGGCCGATCTCTCCGTCCCGATGGATCCGCTTCTGAGCGACGTCACTCTGTACGGCATGGTCCTTGATGATGATCAGATGCGTGGCATTCCAGAGCTGGAACCGCTCATGGAAAATGCCTTCATCAATGTCTACATGGGCCACCAGGCTTTCGTCGTGTGCAGACATAACAGCAAGCTTGGCCGCCAGAGCTGTCTCTTTGGTATCAAGGGGGAGACTGATCAAAAGGGGCTCTGGGATGAAAAGGGTGATATTGAGTATGTGCGAAAGTTCTTTGCCGGGTCGTGTCCCGAGTTGTGCAAGGTCCTCGAGATTACCCATAGTTGCGATAGATGGAGGTTGGCCGAGATGCCCAACCTCCCTCGCTGGACGAGCCGAAATGGTAGAGTTGTCTTATTGGGTGACTCAGCGGTGCGTGATTCCTCTTTTAATTGGATCGGTCTTATGAATCTCTGTGTGTTTACTGACTATAATTATTGTAGCATGCGATGATGCCGAATGCTGCTCATGGATTCTCTCAGATTGTCGAAGACATAGGGGTGCTGGAATACCTCATTTCACAGGATGAGAACGCGACAGCCAACTTGGCCAACATCACCTCGGACTGGGAAAGCATCAGGCGGCCGCGGGTCGAAAGGATCAAGCAGTGGGCAAAAGCCAACAGCGAGGCCTTTATAAGCCAGCCACCTACGGGCACAAAACACGCCGACAAGTGGCAGATCATATCACTAAAGAATACGCAGCCAGACATGAATGCCGATATGAACAGTTCTGCCTTTTTGAAGTGGGCCCAGGACTATGATGCTATAAACGAGGTAAGATGCGCGCAGCTACCAATCGCCCGGACGATACATACTAATGTGACTCGCAGGCTCGCAAATACATGGTCAACAAAGGACCGAAGCTTTAGACGTTTGTTTACTTTTATTCTGTAGCTAGAAGAATAATGTGAACAGCAAACAATTTTCTCCCTAGTCTTTGCTCTGTGTGCTTGTTTTATGTGTTTGTTCGCTTCAACAAGCCCGCATAACCAGCTTGCCGTATTGAACCATGTAATTCTGCCTCTTTCACGATACGGAGAACGAAATCACACGCATCATTCCAATTTTCTTTGAAAGCTCCCAGTCAAGAGAGCACTGCCGAATTCAAGACGCCAGTCAAGTCTCACCCGCGTGTTTTTCTTTGTGCACAGAAACGACGGAAATAGACCAACAAAGACACTCGAAAGGGATACACTCGATAGAACAACGAGCAACGATGTACAGGCCTCCAAAGCTCACGGGCAAATCGAGCCGATCGTTCAACGACCCGAGACTGAAACGACTGCTCCTGGTAGACAGTACACAGCAATCGCCCATCCAGCCCGATCATCACCAGGCATCATCAAAGTCCATTCGATATCCGAGTCCCAAAGCATCCTCCAACATCAACAACAGCGCAGAGCCACACCAGAACAAGAGACCCACCTCCCGAAGCCTCTATGCCCACGCCCTCATGGACCGCATCTGGAACGGCTACCGGCGGCAAGCCAACAAGGGCAGCGTGACGCTGTTCCGGCTGCTGCGGCCCAACATCCTGGCCGTGGCGCGCAAAATGTACGGCGAGGACGGCGTGGCCGACGTCGTCTACGGCCGCCACAAGGACACGGCCTACGTGCTGATCCAGCTCGCGCGCGAGCCCGAGGGCGCCGAGGGCCACGCCTCGGACGAGTTCATGGCGCTCAATGCCAACTTTTACGAGGTCCTCAAGGACGGCCAGGCCGGCGAGGCCGACGTGATTGCCGCCATGTCCCCCTGGGTCGTGGCCAAGGAAGGGTTGGCTGGGGCCAGTCTGGTTGACTTGTGTAAGTGCTCGAGTTTATTACAAGAGACAGATAGAAAGAAAATACTAGAAGAAATCATAGAAAAAGCTAACACACATTCCCTCACCAGATGAAGTTCAAGTCCACCACCCCATCAGCGGACGGCTGTTAGTGGGGCCCATCGAGAAGCAGAAGAGGTTCATGGGGCTATAACATGGACCTCTTCTGCTTCAAGACGGGGGCTGGGGAGGAGAGAGTAACGGCAAGAGTATATAGGCTAGATGTAATTAAATGTAATTGAACATAATCTGCTCAGAAACGTAAAAAAATGAAATAATGTTTTGAAAACGAAAGAAATTTATGCAAGAACTTTTAGAAACAAAAGCGTATAAAAGTGTTGTAAAATTGCAATTTCGAGATGTAAACACTACAGCACCAATTGTCCTTCCCAAACTCATCGGTCAAAAACCACCCAAGATGGCACAGTGCTTGCAACCTCGAACAAGGCCTACTGCAGCGCCGCCCGAAGTCGGGTGATGACCCTTATCTGCTAAACAATATTATGCCTTTTGAAATCCGTGCCCAGCCAGCCCTCTACATGACTATCCTTGTACATGATTACCCTTGGAAAAACTATTGTACAAATTATGAATAATTCCAGTGCCCAGCACTTGCGAATGATTTTGTAACTCTGCTAAAAACCCGATGAGTGCGGCTTTTTGACCAGCAAAGGCGCCGTTCCCAGCCCCGCCCGTATTCATACAACACTGCTGTATCCGAGAGCAATTCTCTCATGCCTCGAGTCATCATCAAGGTATCTCTCCATCGCCTGCGACGCAGCGTAGTGGTACTCGGGAGTCCCCTGGGCCAAGGGCGACTCTGAGTTGTCTGGTTCCTGGGTGTGATCACTCGCAGAAGTATCCTCCCTTTGAACCGAAGAGGAACTGTCAAAGTCCTGATCGCTGTGAGAGTGTAAGAGGCAGTGCTCTACACCCAAGCTATGAGTGCAATGAATGTCATCACTACCACCACCTGTGGTGGTAGGAGGAGGGCGACGGCCAGTAACTTCAGACGACTGATCGGAGTCGGGTTGGTTTGAAGAAATCTGAAGGTATGAACTTTCCTCTGATCCTGAGGCAGACCCGAGGTTGAAAGATTGGTACCTATTGACTTGTCAGAATGCCATGACCAAAGCAGAAAGGGCCAAAGGAAAGCACTGACTCGGATTGATAGCTCCCGGCCATGGACCAGTCATTTGGGGAGGAGTGCAGAGAACTCATGTTGATTAGTCGTGACCTCGCAGAGGCTGAAGGTGTTTGTGTGTGATCGAGTTGGACGAATAGATGGACAGTCAGACGGTACGTGCTGTGACGATAGAGATGGGTGTATGAATGTTGTGACTAGCACAAGTTTCATTCAATACTGGTTCAAGTCTGACGGATTCAGACAGCTTCGCTGAAGGAAGGGCTTCGTTTGTGTCTCGATTAGAATAACTCCAAGCTGTGTATGGAGAATACCTGAGCGTCGTCTAGAGCTTGCTAGACAACTAATGGTGTAGAGGTGGTACGTCAAGTACTGTAACAACTCAATAGAAATGAAGGATACGCACAACTCCAAAGGAGTGCCGTGGGAGACGTCTGCGTAGAAAGGGAAAGGAGTGTTGTGCCAAAGAGGCCATTTCACCATAGACAACTAGAGCGACCAACCACAATATATGTGCGCGAGGAGAGCTATCTTTCTGGCAGTGGTAAGGCTGCGTCATTGGCATCATGATTGCGAGTTCTGCAGGCTTGTTCCGCTCCCACGAAACACGCTATTGCGTTCTTGCGTCTGCATTCCCACCTAGTAATCTCTTTCGGCGCGCCTCGGTGTAGTGCTGTGCCTGGGGATTTTGGAGGTTCGCGTGTGTAATGTCTGTCGGGCGGTCAGCACATGGGAACAGGGAGGTTAGATCTGCAGATCTTGATAGGACATTGCGTCAGCATTTTTCCCTATCTTGGCTGTAAAGCAAGGTGAAGGATCGTATTTCAAGAAACGCTAACAGCATCTGACCGCTCCCGAAAGCTTCAACACGTTCCAAATTCGTCATGCCATACCGGAGAGCTGGCGTTGAAAGACGATGATATTATGGCCTCAGCCGTACCATTGATGAGACCCCAGCTCTCGCCTGCAGAAGAAGCTGCATGGAACATCTGCATGGAACATTCGACAAAGCAGGCTCTCAGAAGCAGGCTGGCAGTCAACCGACCCTTGGAGAGAACCGCGTCAGAGTGCGTGATGGGCACCCCTCCCCCGGGGACACACGGAGAAGCAGTCGGTATTTTTCTCCCGTGTTTATGTATTTCTGAGTGTACAAAGGTGCGATTCGCTCCTCTTTACGAGATCTTTTCCCGTTGTGCTCTGTCTGCCACCGAGAAAAGTCGTGATCAAGGCGCTCAAGACCGATGAATGGTGTTTCTCTTCCACGATCACCGAGTGCCGACTGAGAAAGGCCGTTACAACTCGAATTTTAGTGCACTGGCACACACATGTGTGTGTTCTAGAAGAAAAAAAAATTCTTCGCACGAAACTGCAGCCATTGGCCAGCAGCATGCCACACCCCTGGATGCAGCTGCAAGCCACCAAGTAGCCTATGACCAAGGCGGTTTTTTTTTTAACCCACCATAACGATGGTGCTGGTGGATGCTATTCTCGAGCAAATCTGCCGTGGTCGTCCTGGGCACAGTTGTTTTATACAACACAATCGGGGAGGCCGCCCATGCATATCTGCAAGATGGTTTTCCCCGGTCAAGATCTCCGTGGTGGATGCCATTGACATGAACGGGCAATATGAATTGCAGCTGTTCTACATCACTGGCAGATTGGCATTTCGAGTGGACTGATCTCTGTGCGACGCGTCAGTGATTAACTACGCGTAACTTGTTGCTATTTGTAAAAACAATTTGGGTGGATACTCAAGATATCCCAAGAAGCAGTATACAACTGGTCAAAGCATATAGATTTCATAACTATTGGAAACTCACCAGGAGAAATCAAGGAGCGGAAAGGGAAAAATAAAATAAAAGAGGGATTGTTGACACCTGAAATCTATTCATTGCCGAGGTGGAACTTCCGTTCCTAGAACAGCCACCGCTGTGTCTTCTTTTGGGGCCACGCAGCTCAGCTGAAGTGAGAACCACTTATTGGCGGCTTGGCGTATGCAGCGAGTACGCATCGTCCTCGTCTGTAAAGTAAAAGTTGCAATTGATTATGGGAACCATCATGAGATAAATGATGGGAAGCCAGATAAAAAGGGTTGTCGTCGCAGGGACTGGGCCAGCAGTATTAAGGTATGCCGTTGAACCTTGGTCAAGGTTGTCGAGTGCCTTGTCTCAGAACACACCTGTCGGGTCTTGTATTGTATTGCAAGGGCATTGCGGCCCGGACCATCAGCTTCCCGTCTTGCTTTGAGGGCCGATGTGCTCAAGGGCAATTGATCAAGGCAAATGGCATGACTGTTTGTCTAGCACAAAGTTGTTTCCTGCTTTTGCGCATCCATGGCTTTTTAGCAAAATCCATTAGTATCCCTTTGAACACCGGAAGTGATACTTTTTTGCCCCATATACAACCACACCGGATTATTGGCTACGATACCCCGGGCTATAGCTGCAGACCACGTATTATTTATTCTTAGCTATACTAAGGAGTACTTTTTACGCGTTTTTACGCGTAAGTAGACTTTATCTTTAATAATTATTAAATCGTTAATTATAACGCATAGTTTAATTTAGCCTTTATATAATAATTCCCCGTATATCGCCTTATAGTTATACGATAAAATTCGATTGTTAGCGCTATAATATAATATTAGGATTTTATAAAAAATAACGGAAATTATAATAACGAAAATAAATGCTAATCTGGCTATTTTATTATTATTTTAGGTTAATTATTTATGTTATTATAGCTATTTAGCTAATTAATTTGCTATTATTAAAATCCGAGCACGAATATAATTTAAATTCCGATTTTAATAAAGCCGATAATATCCACGCCTAGGCTATTAAAAATAGCTAAAATTAAAAAAATTAGCGGCTATCCGATTTATAGCTAAATGCTATAAAATTACCTATTATAAAAGATAAAAATAAATTTTTTAATCTTTTTATAATTCCGTTAAATTTAGGCCCGTTCGTTAATCCGGTATTAAATCGGGGGCTTAATATTATGCCGTAATTAGCTATAAATTAATAGCTATATTAAATTAGATTATATAACGGATTAATTATTATATTTAAAAATTATCCTCTTTTAGCCGGCTATAATTTAATTATTATTTTTTAGCGTTTATTATTAGCTAAAGCTGGCTTATTTAAAAAGCAGCTTTACGAAAATTTTATAATTATAAATTTTATTAAATTATTTAAATTTTTCCTTTTATTAAAGCTTATTAAATTATTTGTATTATTTATTAATATTAAATATATTATGCGTTAGTCGGAATTTATATATTTATTCTTTTTTTATTTTTTAAACCGTATAAAGCTAAATACGAATTTTAATAAAATTTACTTATTATTTAGCATTTTTATTTATATAAGTGTATATTTAGAAAAAAAGAGATCTAACTATTAGCGTATAGCCCTAGATCTGCTATAATATAATTTAATTCGCCGGTATATTTGCCGTGCTAAATTTAAGCTGTTATTTCGCAATTTTGTTATTTTTAATCCAAAACGCAAATAACATAGCGTTTTTAAAAAAATCCAATATTAAAATAATTATTTTCGCGATGCCGTTAAAAAGGTCTAGCGCTAATTTAATTTTTTAATTATTATTAATAAAGCGATAATTAAATTTAAAAGGCGTATAAAAGGTATTATTAAAATAAAATATAAACCTATTAAATAAGGCTTTAAAGCGTAAGTTATAGCGTAAAGCGGTTATTTTTTTAACTAAATCTGGTATTATAAGGGTAAAATGTTTATTAATATAGCTATATTAGTTAATTAGCCTAATAAAATAGCTATAATATAAATAATTATAATTAAACTACTTAAAGCTATTATATTAAAAGTCTTATTAATTAGGCTTTATTATTACGTATTTATAAATAACCTTTTTTTAATTATTAATTTATTTAAATATTTTCGTAATTAGGGTATAGCTATTATAAAGATTATACGAATAACTTTTAATTTACCGAAAAAATTTATTATATTAAAAAAGGATACTTTATTATTATAAGGCAACGTTTATTATAAGCCTATAATAAATGGCAAAATTAGTTAATTCCTTTTTTTTAATAATATTAACGTAATAATATTATTTATAGCTTTTATTAGCTATAAAAAAGCACTAATTATAACGCGAAAGCTGCTATCCAGCATATTTTTAAAAGCAAAAATAATACGTTAGCCTTTTATAAATTTTATTATAAGCGTTTAAAATTAGCCTTTATTATAATATTTTAGCGCTATTAAAAAAGCTAAAAAATAGGATTTTAACCTAATTAAAAACCTTCCGATCTAAGCTTTTTAAAACGCTTATAATAAAAAAATGGGCGCCGTTAATTTTAGCGATTAAATGCGAATTAACGCGAATTTAAAAATAAGGCGATTTTGCCGTAATAGCTAATAAGCATTTTGCTTTAATTTTCTATTAAATATAACCTATATTCCTAATTATTAATTTATTGCTAATTTAGGTATAAATAAATATGGTTTTCGTAAATATATATATTATTTAGCGCTAGCAAAATTATATAATTATATTTATAGGAAAAATTAAATATAACGCTAGGCGCAATTAGCTACGCTTATATAAATAATTAGCTATTAGGCTAATTAAAAAATACGGTATTAAAATTATTTAGCTATAAATAATAAAAAGGCAATTATTTATTAGTTATATTACGTAAAAGTTTTTTAACGGCAAACCATTTTAATAATATTATTAGATAAAATTTACGGATCGGTAAAAGTGCAAAGTATATAATAATTATTATTAGTTTCGTGCATTTAATAAACTACGCCGAATTAGCTTTATTAGCCATTTAAAGGTGGCTTGCTTAGAGTGTAATGGAGTCTTATTATGCAAAAAGGACTATTAAGACGCCTAGCATTAGACTAAATAAGCTTTTGCCTGCTATAAACTAAAAAATTATATATTAATAGGTTTAATATTGTCACTAGGTCTTAATAGGCTAATTCCCCGGTTTAATTTAATACGGATCGGCTATAAAACACTATTTTATTATATAATTATACTAAATTAACTATTTTTAGTCTGCTATTAAATTAATTTTTAAGCTACGCGTTAATAAATAATGCCTATATATGCACGACCTAAACCATATATAAAATAGCGTGGATCGGTGGTCGAACTCATACGCCGACTGGTTGAAATTATATGGGGCAAAAAAGTATCACTTCCGGTGTTCAAAGGGATAGCTGATTGAATCACAGCGCCGATCATGGTTCGAATATCCATCCCTTTTAGGGCAGGCTGCTATACTCGATATGGATTTCAGCGGACAGCAGGGATGGCGGGTCTATTGAGAAAGCCTTTTAGCAGCCAACCCAGCCAGCCCAAGCCATGTGTGAGTTGGCGGACGCATGACATTTCCATGACATGACATGACTCGACTCAACAGCGGCAGGTCAAAGCTGCAAGCCCACAACGGCGGCCGGATCTTTGCTGTTTCATATACCAGGAATAATCAATGGTTAGTTTGCTAGCTGGAAATTTGAATGCGTTTTTACGGCCGTTTAAGACAATGGCGACGTGCCCCCAATGCCAATCTGGCGAAAATGTGTGGGGTCGATCCGAGTGACTGGGAATAGTATGTAAAGCGAGTGCGAGCGCGTCTATGATAGGCGCTCCAACGCCGAACCCATCCCATAAAGCGAGTGCGAAGAGAGGGAAAACTGGGATGCTGACCATAGCACTTACGATCCGTGCTCATCCAAGTCGCCCCGGATTCGTCGTTGGCATCGTCGGAGGAAGGAAGAACCAATAAGCTCCTCCTCGTCTGATCCGACCGCCGGTGGTGTGCGGTTCTCTTGACCGTCGACAACCCACCGTGTGGATGAATTTGCCATCATCTTGCTCTTTTGAACCCTTTGGGATCAATTCCTGTCGTTTTCCTGTTGGCTGCCATGTCCATCTAGTGCTGGACCCTGGACAAGCATGGCTTGAACCTCTGCACGCATATCCTTTATAAAATCCCCATCACCTAGATTTCGCCTGGGAACCCGCCATAAACCTGGCCGTTGCTAAAAATCGCGACTTATCACCTCGAAATCCCACTACTTTCTGCGACAAACTGACCTCACCAAGTCTCTCAGATGCTCTGAGCGATACACCAAAGCTGTACTTTGTGGATCATCATGGCCATGCCTGACGTGGAAGAAGCGAAACAGGAACCAACAAATAGCGATCATGACTCTCCAGGTTCCAGTCTGAAGGCGAGACCCGAGCTACCGGCTTCGCGATTCTGGCTTCTTGCTTTGAGGTATACAATCTCACCTGCACTTGACGGTCAGGATACCATCTGACTGAGCATCGTAGCGTCTGCCTCGGATTACTATTGTCGTTTATGGACAGTTCCATTGTTGCTGCCAGCTTGCTGAACATTGGTACGGATTTCCAGGAAATGGAAAATGTCAATTGGGTCGCGCTCTCCTATACACTCTGCTACCTCAGCTTTGCCGTCTTCGTCTCGCGACTGTCAGATATAATTGGTCGCCGCAATGCCTTTGCTGGAGCATATTTGATTTTCTTTGCCTTCTCCTTGGCTTGCGGATTCGCTCAAAACATGACGCAGCTTATTGCTTGCCGAGCTCTTCAAGGAATTGGCGGTTCTGGTGAGTACCCTGTCTGTGCCGGCAGTGAGAAAAGCTCAACGACGTAGGATTATACTCCTTGACCATGGTTATCCTTATTGAAGCGGCTCCGCAAAAGACCAAGCCATTCCTTGGAAGTATTGTTGGCGCCGTAATTGCTATTGGCGGCGTCCTTGGCCCCGTCTTGGGCGGTATCTGTAAGCAACCTCCAGTGCCAATTTCTGTCCCAAACAAATAAGCTAAATACTGGTCCTATAGTAACTCACTATGCGAGTTGGCGATGGGTGTTCTGGATAAAGTAGGTCTGAACTCGGCGGCAACTCGTGGATTGTACTCACGATATTCCCAGTGGACCACTTGGTGCCATTTCCATGGTCCTTTTTTGTTTCACATGGCCAAAACCCGAGTATCTGCCTGATATTGAGCGAAGGACCTGGAGTGAGCTGGACTACCTTGGATCTGGATTGCTCATTGCTGCTGCCGTGCTGGTCGTCTTTCCCTTCCAAAATGCCAGCAGCGAAGCATTGTTCGATACAGCAGTGTTTTTGGCGCCACTACTGATGGGCATCATTTGCTGGGTTGCTCTCGTGGCGTGGGAATTCTTTGTCGAACATCATTGGGGAGACAACCTAGCAGCTGCACTTCCTGTGCGTCTTTTGCGTAATCGCATGTTCGCTGCAGCGATTGCAAACACCACGCTGCTTGGCTTCTGCTTTGTCATGCTTCTCTACGCATTCCCGCTTCGCTTGCAAGTTGTCAACGGAAAGAGCTCTCTGCTAGCCGGTATAATGTTGCTGCCGTTACTCGCGGCCAGTGCAACAGGATCCGTTTTATGTGGAATCATTAATAAGACCAAGGACAGAATCTGCGAAAGCATGATTGCGGCAAGCAGTCTAGTTGCTTTGGGCTGCGGGCTCGAGTCTACAATATCAGACTTTGTGGAACCCGAAGCAAAGGCTCTGGGATGTTTGGTGCTTGTTGGCCTTGGTTTTGGCCTGTCCGCTGCCGTGACCACAATGTCCGGAAGCTTACAAGCCTCTATCCGAGATCTTTGTAAGTGGCCACGGCGCGATATATACGCAGCTCTCCAACCCCCCCTCTGCCTATAACGGTTTTTGACCCAAGTAATAGCACCTGCTCAAGGTATTCTCGCCCAGACCCGGGTGCTGGGCGGCGCCCTCGGTGTTGCAGCATCCTCGGCCGTCCTGGGGGTTACCCTCAGAGCACAGCTTGCCGGCGTGGTAGACTCTAAACTGCTCAATTCTCTAGAGAATGCCGCCAGTACTTTGACAAATGCACAACTTACTGCTGTCAGGCATGCCTACTCAGACGCATTCAGCAAAGATATGCGCATTGGTGCCATCATCGCCTGTGCGGCAATCGTTCTAGCCTTTGGAGCATGGTCAAACCCCCGAGATCGACCAAGTGTGCAAGAGCGCGGAGAGCATCGCCGCAAAGAAGAAGCTGAGAGGAGAAGAGCTAGTAGTGGCAGAAAGTGAGACGCGCTTTTTTGAAAATTTGGAGGAGACGGTGAGACGGTGAGGCTGACGACGACTGCAAAGTAGAATCGCTATCAGATAGACTTTGACCATGGCTGCATTGCATGGAGTTTGAGGAGTTTGTTCTTTTTGGAAACATGTCGACCGCCTGCCGAGCGGGCTCGTCTAAACTTGCTTCGATCCGATGGGATAAACAAAATAAAGACTATAATTGACGTCTCGCGGTTCATTGCTGTATTACAAGAAGAACCCGCTGAGTGAGTACATTCACGATTTAGTGAGTGCGAGTTGCACAACGGGTTGAAAAGTCACACAGTAGACGTTGCAAACACCCCTGTTGACCTCGAACGGGGACCTTGAACGGATGGATCTTCGCCAATCTAATAAAAGGGCTACAGGTAGCAAAGCACATCATTGATAAATCGATGCTCACCTTTCACTCAGTACCTTATGTTCAGGCGTTTAAGCCGACTGACAGCCAAGTAGGAATTCCAGCCTCACTAAATACCTACCTACGGGAAGAAAGAAAGATAACGACCTACCTTAGCTGCCCACCCACCTAACCTACCTATTTAGCAAAGCGCCACTACTTCGCCGAAAACCCAATAATAAATGCCCTTCTGAGACATGTCACCAAGTGGATGTGCAAACTTTAATATAGGATTAACCCCGGGTCCGTGAACAGAGTCGGGTCGGTCGTATTGACGACGGGGCAAAATTGTTTTCCGTATGTCGCATACGAGTTTCCGTAGGTACCTACCTACCTACCAAGGTAGGACATTAGCGAGAAGCCTCTTGGTTTCCTCCAAGCCACAAGTCAAGTCGCATCTTTTTCTCGCAGATCTCAAATTGGCCAGACAGTATTCCATTTACATAGATCGTCCAACGAGCCAGGATACGCTACAGATTACACTCCCTGCTACGTAATCGGCATTCCAGTCTACCAGTTTGCTGATTTCAGTTGCCAGTTGCTTGCGCTCCACTCCCCAGGGGTCGCAGCTCTGCTTTGCGCACGCTAACTAAATAAGCACCACCCTGGCTTAGAGGGTCAGCTTAAGTAACACTCTAGCTTGGCGCTCTCCCTTCTCACCAAATTAACGATAGAGGATCATCTGAAAGCGACACCTTTTATTTTCCACTCCTCCTGTGCGACGCCGCCCTTGTATCGAGCATAGCTGTCCCGCCAATCCGTCTCGCTGCCTCTGTGCAGCTTTCGCTTCCCTCTACATGTGCTGCACCTGACACTGACGTTGTCAATGACACCGTAACCCTCTACCGGCCGCCGTGTTCTCTTCTCCAGCAACCCCCCGGTCACCCGCGATCGATCACAGGCGACTGCTACTACTCCTTAACTCGCCCACGTACAAAAGAATCCCTCGCCGTCCGGTCAGATCAATTCATTCAGTCATATTCACCAGCAGTAAATTGACGGCCACGGGCTTGCGCCCGCCAAATGTTGCCCTCATATGCATCATCCGGGGCGTCCAAAGTGACGCCCCGGCATCACTCCGGGGCCTATGCCAATGGCTACCCTCGCGGCAACACCTTTGACATGTCTCCACATAGGTGAGTCCTCCTTTGCACATGTGGCTCTGAGAGTGGTATCTGTTTGTGTTAAAGGTCGAACTGACGCTTCTTGGCTGTCCATTAGATTCCAACCTCGAGCTTCAACGCCTGCGACCCGTCGGAGAAGGAAACTATTGGTACGACTCGGCATAATAGCTTCCGTTGCGATCCTGTTTGGCTTGTTCGTGTGGCCTGGCAGCGGCACCTTCATTTCCATCTTCTCGTTGGGACTCATCAGCAGTAGCGAAGATATTCTGCTCGATACAGTGCGATACTACGACTTGTCTAACGTGCAAGGAACCGCTCGCGGCTGGGAGAGAGAGGAGCGCATTCTGCTCTGCGTACCACTCAGAGATGCCGAAAGCCATTTGAACATGATGTTCTCCCACTTGCGTAACTTCACCTACCCTCATCATCTCATCGATCTTGCCTTTCTCGTTTCGGACTCGAAAGACCGAACCCTGGAAGTGCTTGTCGAGAAGTTGGAGGATCTGCAGGGTGATGACGACGAGAAAATGCCTTACGGCGAGATTCAGATCATTGAAAAGGATTTCGGACAAAAGGTTAACCAGGATGTCGAGAGTCGCCACGGCTTTGCCGCGCAGGCCAGTAGAAGAAAGTTGATGGCTCAGGCCCGTAACTGGCTTCTAAGCGCCGCCCTCCGTCCATACCATTCATGGGTATACTGGCGCGACGTCGATGTCGAGACCGCACCTTTTACTATTCTCGAGGATCTCATGCGCCACAACAAGGATGTCATTGTTCCAAGTAAGCAACCGTGGTGCGTTTTCGTGGGGCAGAATGGTACTAATATTTTCTGAAAGATGTTTGGCGTCCTTTACCTGACTGGCTGGGCGGAGAACAACCTTACGATCTCAACTCGTGGCAGGAATCAGAAACAGCACTTGCTCTGGCCGATACCTTGGACGAAGATGCTGTCATCGTGGAAGGTTATGCCGAGTATGCTACATGGCGACCTCACTTGGCTTACCTCAGAGACCCGTACGGCGACCCCGATATGGAAATGGACATTGATGGTGTTGGTGGTGTGAGCATTCTGGCCAAGGCTCGTGTGTTCCGATCTGGTGTCCATTTCCCTGCCTTCAGCTTTGAGAAGCATGCCGAAACAGAAGGTTTCGGAAAGGTATGGTTTTGACTACAACCTGATTTTGGCTCACTTACTAACGTGACCACAGATGGCCAAGCGAATGCAATACTCAGTTGTTGGACTGCCGCATTATACCATTTGGCACTTGTACGAACCCAGCGTGGACGATATCAAGCACATGGAGGTTAGTCGAAATCATAGCATGTCCCAATGATATTGAAGCTAATTTAGGCCTACAGGAGATGGAAGAGGAGAAACGACAAAAGGAGAAAGAAGAGAAGGAAAAGGAAGAACGTGAGAGGAAAGCCAAAGAGAGCTTCAGCGATAGTACCGACCAATGGGAAAAAGACAAGGCCCAGATGGCTCTCGATGAAGAAGCAAATGAGAAAGTAGTGGGCTCTCAGGACTCGGCGAAATCATCCGAAAACGATGGCGGCAAAGACACCACCAATGGAAAAGAGGGCAAGACAAAGCCAAAGGGAGCAGAGT
Organism: Pestalotiopsis fici W106-1; assembly: GCF_000516985.1. Classification (NCBI taxonomy): domain Eukaryota; kingdom Fungi; phylum Ascomycota; class Sordariomycetes; order Amphisphaeriales; family Sporocadaceae; genus Pestalotiopsis; species Pestalotiopsis fici. Next base: position 5,194,705 of record NW_006917093.1, on the reverse strand, counting down.
CATGATGGCGGTAATTGCATCATTACCGACTACTACTACTACTTGACGCACGTCAGCACCACCCAGCACGAAGGGTCGTGTTATTCAACGTCAATGTCATTCCATCCGTACAATGGCCGGACCTGAAGGGCATGGTTTGGTTGCAAGACGGTCGGATTTCCCGAATGTACAACACTATCCTCAGAAGGCAAAGACGAAGGGAAGCCTTGTTGGTGCCAAAGAAGCATGAACCGTGAGCCATGGAATATTTGCGGGCAAAAGGACATTCCCTTGGTTTGTATAGAGCGGTACGCCAGGCGTTAAAGGAAGTGCATGTTACGTCTTGATTAATGGAACATTCATATACAGCTTTCAAAGGTATCCATTGCAAGATGAGTCAGGGAACAGGGAAAACTCAATTGACCGTTAGATCAAAAGAAAGACATTGAGACGCGATAAATTATGACAATCTCCAAATTCGAAGTTGTTGCATCATGCAGTATACTATTATTCAGGGACAACCTGGAAACGACTCATTTCCATGGTAATAAAAACTTCACATTTATCGAGGTGAGAGATGATCTGTCAACAGAACAAAAAGCAAGGAACACAGTCAGAGAGATGTCTAAAAATCCAATGCTGATGTGTTCACACAATATGTTGGCACCTGTTAAAAGGGGAATAAGCCCCATTATTAGGTGCTGGAGCTTCAGTAATAGGAAATAGTGGACGTTATCTAACATCCAGGCTCCAGAGTTGCAACCTACATACCACCTAGTATGCTGTGAAGTCAATGTGGCATCTTCGGAAAAACACCGAGCGCCGGATCCAAGCATCCCCCGGCCGCCGCCGTGGACCCTCCAATAGGTACCAGCCTGCGCCAACCTACCTAATAAGCATCCCCAATATTCTTGGACTAAGTACTATTAGGGACCCCATGTGCATTTGATGTGTAGGTAAGCACCTGGAAGCTCCCCATAGACAACCTGCGCAATTGGTTTGAACAACTGTCCAGACTTTTGGCATTGCTATTTGCCTGACGAGCATTGTTCTGGTATTTCAAACCTGCGTAGTCGGTTGATACCTTTGCCCTTTTCTGATACAACTTTCCTTCTTCTTTTATTTTTCCGTGTTGGTCTGCTGTACGTACACTCGAGCCGGCAGGAGACAAGGTGGTTGGAGCTTTGCAGATCTAATTGGGGGTTGTTCGTACTGCCCCAAAAAACCAATCTTCTGGAGAAGACAAGCATTGCTTGACACTTTTGTTTGTCGCGAGAGCGAGGATGAGTCGAGATGCGCACAGCGATACCGCCCCCGCCAGTCAACTAGCGACCGAGTCTGAGAAAACCTCCCTGCCGGTTCCATCCAGCGGCCCAGAGAACATGGCTGCCAACCCCGATCAAGCGCCAAGTGCGCAGTTCCGAAGCAGGCCTGTGTCTGTCGCCGTGAACCCCGTATCACTGGTGATCAATGAGTGCATATCTGTGACCTCGGTCATGCGCAAACACGCACGATGGGCGCAATCTTCCGTTTCCTCGATACTCGGCGGCAACCCCAACCCGGTCCAACTGGGGCCCCCGAGCCCTCTCCTTCGCCCGGGCAGCAGGAGCTCCAACACGACCACTTTGAGTGTGGACGGAGCACAAGACATTGGCCCAGCAAACAGATGGGGATTGAGAGGAAAGAAGGGCAAGAGCATGCAGGATAATCCCCTGATGGCTGGGTTTGGTCGCCTTCGACATGATCTTTCGACTTGCAAAGGTCGGTACAATGTCTTCCTGAAGGAGATACGCACACACACAACCGAAAGTCCATGCTAACAACGGTATCACAACAGATATCCATGAATTCGATGCCCCCGCCCTCCTGAACCCATTCCTACAGGTTATACAAGCTTCCGCTACCTCGGCACCCATTACGATACTTGCACTCAAAGCTATCCGCAAATTCCTTGCCTATGGATTCATCAGTCCGGAGTCTCCCCGATTCGCGCTTGCCATGCAGTCTCTTTCCACAGCAATAACGCATTGCCGCTTTGAGGCCAGCGATTCAGCACAAGACGAGGTTGTGCTCCTTATGATCTTGAATTTGATGGAGGATATGCTGTCCAGTCCCGGGGGTGCCCTGCTTAGCGACGAGAGCGTCTGTGAGATGATGGAGACTGGTTTGACCATGTGCTGTCAGTCGAGGCTATCGGAGCTCTTGCGACGAACTGCTGAGGCTGCTATGGTCCGGATGTGCCAAATCATTTTCGAGCATCTCAAGCATCTAGAGGATGTGGCCGGCGACGATATGGAAGCATTGGACCAGCAGACGAATGGGGATATGGACGCAGTCAAGATGGTCCCGTCAACTCATGGAAACGACGTCATTGCATCCACCGACGGCCCTGAAAACGTCGTGACCGGAGAGCCTCGAGAGTCTTCTAGCTCAACCGAGGCCGAGGCAACTCCACCGCCAGTAGACGAGAGCATCGACGAGGACGCTTCCGAGCTCGAGATCAAGCCATACTCCTTGCCGTCCATGAAGGAGCTCTTCCGAGTTCTAGTGGATCTTTTAGACCCGCATGATAGAACACAAGGTGATAACATGCGTGTCATGGCTCTGCGTATAATCCATGTGGCCCTCGAAGTTGCAGGACCGTCCATTGCTCGGCACCCAGCTCTAGCCTTTGTTGCCGAGGACAAGCTTTGTCGATACCTGTTCCAGCTGGTACGGTCGGATAACATGGCCATTCTTCAAGAATCTCTGATTGTTGCCGGAACTCTTCTAGAAACTTGCAGGGGCGTTCTCAAGTTGCAGCAAGAGTTATTCCTATCGTATCTTGTCGCATGTTTACATCCACCGGTAGAGATACCTCGAGAACCTGGCATCGATCCTTCACTGTACGAAGGCATACCGCAAGCACCGAAGCTGGTCAAGCCGCCGCCGGGGCAGGCTGGCAGTGGCAGAGCGACTCCAGTACCGGTCCAGGATCGCCAAAAGCTAGGTCTGGAAGGAGGCGCACGAAAACCTGACGCCCGGCAGGCAATGGTCGAAAGTGTAGGGGCATTAGCTCGCATGCCAAGCTTTTTGGTTGAGCTGTTTGTGAACTACGACTGTGACACCGACCGAACGGACATGTGTGAAGATATGATCGGGCTCTTGTCCAGGAGCGCTTTGCCAGACTCTGCAACCTGGAGCACTACCAGTGTACCACCTCTTTGCCTAGATGCTTTGCTGGGCTATATTCAATTCATCGCCGACAGACTAGGTGACGAACCGGTCTTGGAGGGCTATCCCGATGCAGCCAAACTCCGCGAGCAAAGGCTACGAAAGAAAACCATAATCACAGGTGCAAACAAGTTCAACGAAAAACCTCAAAAGGGTCTTGTCTATCTGCAATCTGAAGGCATCATCGACGATTTCACTAATCCTGCCTCCGTTGCCAGATTTCTCAAGGGCACTACGAGGATATCGAAAGCGGTCCTTGGAGAATACGTTTCCAAGAAAGGCAACGAAAAATTGCTCGAAGAATATATCAGTCTGTTCGACTTCACTGGGAAACGTGTTGACGAAGCATTGCGTCTGATGTTGGAGAGCTTCCGTCTTCCCGGCGAGTCGCAACTTATTGAACGCATCATGGTGACTTTCTCCAAGGCGTATATTGCTAGCGACATCCCCCCCGGTTGTGCTGATGAGGATGCCGTATATGTCCTTTCGTACGCTGTGGTGATGCTCAATACCGATCAGCACAATCCAAATATGAAGTCGAGGCGCATGACGATTCTTGACTTTTCGCGAAACCTCCGCGGCACAAATGGTGGCAAAGACTTTGAGCCAGAATATCTTCAGGCCATCTTTGACGCTATCAGTTCTAATGAGATTATTCTGCCCGACGAGCACGATAACAAGCATGCCTTTGATTATGCTTGGAGGGAACTCCTTCTCAAAACCGAGTCTTCAGGCCCGCTGGTTCTTTGCGACACAAACATTTATGATGCGGACATGTTCCAAAAGACATGGAAGCCAATTGTCTCCACGCTGTCGTATGTTTTCATGTCGGCGACGGACGATGCTGTCTTTGCTAGAGTTGTCACTGGTTTTGACCAGTGTGCAAAGATTGCTTCACAATATGGCATTACCGAGGCACTGGACCGCATTATCTATTCACTGAGCTGCATGACCACACTTGCTACTCAGAGCTTGGCGAACACCGCTCTGAACACTGAAATGAAGGTTTCAGATGATGGCCCGACGGTCATGGTCAGCGGGCTAGCTGTGAAGCTCGGCAGAAACTTCAAGGCCCAGTTAGCCACTCTAGTCCTGTTCCGCGTTGTCACGGGTAGTGAGGCCGTCATAGCTGACGGCTGGCAATACGTGAGTCTTGCCCAAGAATCATTCTACTTATACACGAGACATGCTAACGTATCGCCGCTAGATTGTCCGCATCTGGTTGAATCTCTTTGTCAACTCACTCATCTCTCCATCCTTCTCCACTGACTCTGAGCGACTTCCCGTACCAGCGATACCCTTACAGCCACCTTCTCAAGTTATTGATAGAGGAGCCAAGGCTGCCGACACTGGCCTATTCTCGGCCCTGTCTTCGTACATTTCGAGCTATGCAGCCGATGATCCACCAGAGCCTTCGGCCGAAGAACTTGAGAGCACACTGGCCACTGTCGACTGCGTGAATGCCTGCCATATGGACGACGTTTTCGAAAACATTTCGTAAGTTCTTCTAAAACTATCAGTAGATTGGTAACTAATAAGCGTTGTAGTAAGCTTCCAGCGAAGAATCTACAGAATCTCGTCGAAGCTCTTCTCGATGAGATACCGGAAGACGACAACTCTACGGTGCCTGCCATCACTGTGAGATCAGACAATATACCATCTTCACCTGGACCAAAGCCGGCTCGCAAGCAGAGCAACTACGATCCTTCCGTAACCTATATTCTCGAGTTCTGTACCGTTCTTGCACTCAGAGACGCCGAAACGGTTGAACTACTCGGGAAACAAGTCTCTGAAGCGCTTCAAGCCGTCCTCCGCGAACCAAGCCGACATCACTCGATCCTTGTTTCGAGAGTTGCTTTTTACCAATTCAATATACTGAAGGCAAGCTACGTAAGTTATAGCCAGCGAATATCGTGTACTGAGTTGCAATTTCTGATTCGGTTTGGCCAGGAACACGACTTTGTCCGAGCTCCACTTCTGTTGCACACGATTTCTACCATGCCCAAGGAGATTCTTGGAAAGACCTCGCAGCTTGTACTGCAGGGGCTGAAATCATGCATCAGTGAGCCAGGTCCTCTTCGAAGTGAGATCATGACTTCGCCAGATTTCTGGGTGTTACTGCGGAACCTTGCAGGCAATGCCAGCTCTTCTGCCGCCGTTTTTGAGATTCTTGAGGGTGGAGTATCAGGCACACCTTCTCCAATCATTGCGGACAATTATGAAGCTGCCATATCCCTGCTGAATGACTTTGCAACTGCTGCCAAGATAGGAGCTGTTGCTGAGCAGAAGGGCGATGCAGGCAATAAACGGGCAAGGAGCTCGCGGCCCAAGAAGGAAACGCCAAGGTATGCACAACACAAGATCATTAACATGAAAGCTTTTGCTTGTAAGAAGCGTCCTAACTAATTTGAAAAAACAGTGACAATGCTGTCGTATCCAGAGGTGTCAAGGCCATAAATCTCATCCACAACATGACCTCGCGTATCCCCCATCTCATGAAGCAATCGCACCTCGAGGCTAGCGAAGGTAAGAGTCAATCAATCCTGTGGAGAGTTGACGTGGATTCATGGAGCTCACTTCAATACAGCATGGTCCGCCTACTGGTTGCCTATCTTCCAGGCGCTTACGACACAGTGCACCAACCCCTGCCGAGAGATACGTCACCTGGCATTCTCTTCGTTGCAGAGATGTCTGCTATCTCCAGAACTCATCAGCAGCGGCCACGAGGAGTGGACGGCAATCTTTGGTGAAGTCCTCTTCCCTCTCATTCACAAGCTGTTGAAGCCCGAGGTGTACTCGTCGGACCGCGACGGCATGAGTGAAACACGAGTGCAGGCTGCCTCGTTGCTATGCAAGGTCTTCCTCCAATACTTGGTTCTTCTATCGAAGTGGGATGGAATGCTAGATCTATGGCTCAAGATTATTGACATCATGGATCGCCTAATGAATAGTGGTCAGGGCGACAGTTTGGTGAGTAGTCCGTTGTAATGGATTGATCCGCGCTTGCCGGCTAACAAATTGAGCAGGAGGAGGCTGTTCCCGAGAACTTGAAGAACGTTCTGTTATTCATGTCCAGTAGCGGCTATCTTGTACCGCCCAGCAAAGACCCATCGCAAGAGAAGCTTTGGGTAGAGACGTGGAAGCGAATTGATCGCTTCCTGCCCGACCTGAGAAATGAGCTCGCACTCGAAGAGCCTACGCCTGTCGAGGAGAAGAAGGTTGAGGAAGCAGTGCCAACTGCGAAGACGCCAGAACCGCAGCCGGCTTCCGCTGAATGAAGTAATCGAGACTTGGCTTGATGCTGGCGCTCGAACTTTGCGTTCATAACTGTAGAATTAGGAGTTTTTATGGCTGGCATGAGCAAAGAAGATGAGGAAGATTCCATGGTACAAGTAGACCGGTCATGTTCCCATGGTACATATGTTGTGTGTTTGTTGTCCATGGTGAACCATAAAAAAAAGCTTGGAGTATCGGGCGATGAAATGATAAAAGTCGCGTTCAGTCATTTTGCAGGAATAGAAATATGTTAATCTTGTAGAAACAATCCTGGTGAATTCATTTGTGGTCAAAGCGTGTGATTATGACATATGACTAATCACAGTATTTCAACCTGGTGTCCTACATGAATACTCGATACATGATCGCATCGATACCAGAAAACAAAATTGCATTCAAGTCGCCTATCAAACAGGACGAACATTGTAGGCGCGAAGTGTAGTGCAGAGAGCTTGTTTCGGACATGATAGAACCAAAGTGTCGGTCATTTGCTTTTGATATGCAAAAGATCGACAGTGTCCCAACGGTAAAATGGGCAGGGGTACGCGACTACCAAAAGAAGTAACCACTTTACGCGTCCGGTCGCGTGTCACGCGTCAAATTGGTGCTAGGGTCGGTTGCTTTCCCCCCACTATGGACGATGGAGAAATCGCCTAAGATTCATGCAAGATTGAAAGACAAGACCAAGTGCGCCATTCCTCTTCTCTGTGCACTCTGCCCATTTCCCTTACCATACTTTGAGCCAGAGAAAAGCATTGAGGCAAGATGGATTCTTTAATGCTGCGCGATGAAGCGGCGAAGGAGCGCATTCGCCTTGCTGAGGAGTTTCTCGATCCCCGTAAGTTTTCATTATTTACCGCCCTCTCTCTGCCAAACGACTGCATACCAGACGAGACCAAATGCTGATGCGTGTGCCCCGACCCAGATGACCAACATGCACGAAGCTATCGCGCCGATATTGCCTTGATGGTGCAGAAGAACCAGAGGAGACTGGTAGTCAACATCGACCATGTTCGCGACCACAACCCTGACATGGCCGAGGGCCTCCTCTTCGACCCTTTCGACTGGACTCTCGCCTTCAACCACGCCCTCAAGCAGGTCGTTGGCACCATTCCAGGCACCAATGTTGATCCCGAGTCCCTCTACTACTGCGCCTGGGCGGGAAGCTTCGGCCTCAATGCTTGCAACCCGCGGACGCTATCGTCCCACCATTTAAACCACATGGTCTCTCTCGAGGGTATCGTCACGAGAACCTCGCTCATCAGACCAAAGGTCGTCAAGAGCATACACTACAATGAGAACAAGAACATTTTCCATTTCCGCGAGTACCGCGACCAGACCATGACCAACGGCCAAACGACATCAAGCGTCTACCCATTGGTCGACGACGAGGGCAACCCCCTCATTACCGAGTACGGTTTTTGCACATATCGTGACCACCAGACCATCTCGATTCAGGAGATGCCTGAGCGGGCGCCTGCTGGCCAGCTGCCTCGTGGTGTCGATGTCATCCTGGATGATGACTTGGTCGACAAGGTCAAGCCGGGTGACAGAATCCAGCTGGTGGGCATCTTCAGAACGCTCGGTAACAGAAACACAAATCACAACAGCGCACTATTCAAGACGGTAGTTCTCGCCAACAATGTTGTGCTCCTCTCCTCCAAAGCCGGTGGTGGTGTGGCTTCTGCAACTATTACCGACACTGATATCCGAAACATCAATAAGATCTCCAAGAAGAAGAACCTTTTTGAACTCTTGTCGCAGTCTCTTGCACCGAGTATCTATGGCCATGACTATATCAAAAAGGCAATTCTGCTTATGCTACTTGGTGGTATGGAGAAGAACTTGGAGAACGGCACACATTTGAGAGGAGATATCAATATTCTGATGGTCGGTGACCCGTCAACAGCCAAATCACAGCTTCTGCGTTTCGTCCTAAACACGGCTCCCCTTGCCATTGCCACTACCGGTCGAGGTTCGTCCGGTGTCGGTTTGACAGCTGCCGTTACCTCTGACAAGGAAACTGGCGAGCGGCGGCTCGAGGCTGGTGCCATGGTCATGGCAGACCGCGGCGTGGTGTGTATTGATGAGTTTGACAAAATGTCAGACATTGACAGAGTTGCTATCCACGAAGTCATGGAACAACAGACCGTCACTATTGCCAAGGCTGGTATTCACACCTCATTGAATGCCCGCTGTAGTGTGATAGCGGCTGCCAACCCCATTTTTGGCCAATACGACACTCACAAGGACCCGCACAAGAACATTGCCTTGCCCGATTCTCTCCTCTCCCGTTTCGATTTGTTGTTTGTCGTCACGGATGACATTGAGGACATGAGGGACAGACAGGTATCAGAGCACGTCTTGCGTATGCACCGTTACCGCCAGGCCGGCACTGATGAAGGCGCTCCTGTCCGAGAAAATGCATCACAAGCTCTGGGCGTGGCACTTCAAAGCCAAAACGATACCCAGAGGCCCACTGAGGTTTACGAGAAATTTGATGCCATGTTGCATGCCGGTGTTACAATCACTACCGGCCGTGGTGCAAATAAGCGCAAAGAGGTGCTGAGCATTCCTTTCATGAAGAAATATATACAGTACGCCAAGTCAAGAATAAAGCCTGTTCTTACCCAGGAAGCTTCGGATCGTATTGCCGACATTTACGTCGGCTTGCGCAATGACGAGATGGAGGGCAACCAACGGAGAACCTCACCTCTGACTGTCCGTACCCTCGAAACCATTATTCGTCTTGCAACCGCCCACGCAAAGGCACGTTTGTCGAACCGCGTGGAAGAGCGCGATACCACCGCTGCAGAGGGTATCCTCCGCTTTGCTCTATTCAAAGAGGTGCTCGAAGATGAGTCCAAGAGGAAGCGAAGGCGGACCAGGGCAGCGGCAGAGTCGGATTCGTCGAGCGAAGAGAGCTCAGACGATGATGACGATGAAGGTGCCTTGAGAAGTACCGCGGCACGCAGCAGTGCTGCTCGCTCGGCTCGCGCCTCTGCACGAGGCCAGGCAAAGGACCAGCGTGCTGCTACCAACGGTACTGCCGGCAGCAAGGGCCCGAGCTCATCAGCTGCGGCCGAGGAAGAGGAGGAAGAGGAGGAAGAGGAGTTGTACGATGCAACTCCGCGACGCACCCGTGCCACTGCTGGTCGCTCAAGCACAGCTGCGCCGTCGCAGTCGCAGGCCACATCATTTGCGTCGTCATTGCCGTCGTCGCAACTGCAAAACGAATCTCAGGACGACGCTGAGCTGGCATCAAGTGCTGCTGGTCTCAACCTCGACGCTCCCATCAGTAATGAGAGATTGGCCACATTCCGTACATCGCTCGGACAACTTCTAAACACTGACCTCTTCGAGGACGATTCGGCAGACGTCAGTGCTGTCATCTCAGCCGTGAACGGTCGGGTAGGCCGCGGCAGTGGCGGCGCCTTTAGCCGCGACGAGGCTGTCAAGGCGCTCAAGAAGATGGACGCAGCTAACCAGATCATGTAAGTTGAGCCGAGAGTTTGATAGTGGGCACTAAACAGAAGCTAACGTGTTCACAACAACAGGTACACTGATGGAGATTTGGTATATAAGATTTGATGAGGGCATATTGGACAGTGCATGTCTGGAGTAGAAGGATACCTATGGAATTGAGAGGCGCATGGCATAGTGTTTGTTGTTAATGTCCGGATTTCTGACAGTAAAATCAGTCCCTGTCCCAACCCAAGCTTGAGCTGGGATACCTAGAGGCCGCAAATGAAGGGGTCGCATAGATAATACAACCAACGAACGAACAGCTGTTCACACACGAAACGGGCTGGTATTTTTGCTTTTCGCACGAGTGAGTCAGTCTCGGAGGCAATCGCGACAAAGCATATGCAGTTATGAGCACATCTCGATTGGGGCAACGACCATGATCTCCACACGGCAAATGATGGCTTGGGATTTACCTCGTGGCACACGGGAAAAGAAATGGACAAGAGGAAAGCGGATCATATCATGATGGATCCGGTTACTATGAGTTGAACGCGCCGAGCGAGCAAGCAGAGGACAAAGAGCGCGTCCCGTCATCAGTCAACCCGTCAATGGTACGGTTTACTGTATTCCGTACTCCTTACCCGTTCCTCCTTCTCGGGGAACCTGTCAGCATAGCCCAGGGGGATGGATTCAATTGACGGTAGCGAAAGCTGAGAGGTGTTCGCCTTGGGCCAATGGGCACGGCGCAAAGGTGTTGAGAGGAGACGCCGGGGGGGCGCAGAGGAGAGCAAAGACCGCGCCTAGACGTCGAAATAAGCTGTCTCATTTCCACGGAGTAATGCCTGTTTACCTACCAAAGAGTTAGTGTACTGGGAGTTCCGGTGCCTCAACTTCTTTTTACGGGGTGTTCAAGCCATCTGGTGGCCCCTCTACGGATGTTGGCAGTGGTCCCAAAGTCGAGAATCCAGGTCCCAGACCTTTGACCCATTCTCCCCCCTCGCTGCTTGTTCAGACGGCTGAAGCTTAATTGGACAAAAGTGGTCCACCCCTGGCTACTGGGAACTAGACAGTGACCAGGGTCGACGGTGCTCGTATTGGCCGGAGGCTCGTGTTCTGCATTCAACCTCATTTGCTCCATGCATACTTGAACAAGGGCCCCCAGATGGATTGCAAGGACTGGGCAAGACTCAGTGAAGTCTGGCTTGGCAGTGCATTTGGGGCATGTCCCAATCCGGACAAGAGTCAGGCACAAGGTGTGATGAGCGTACCACAGCGCGCATACGACATGTAACGAGCCATTTAATCATTGGCCGCCTCCTGCATGAATAGTAGAGAGACCTAAGCAAGGCACCCCCTTGTCCCGTGGCGGCCAGTAGGATGAGCACGGCGGCGGCGGCGAGTACGGAGTTCAGTGTACTGTGTGTAGTATACACAGTATTACCAGCCAGGCCAGCAAAGGACGGATGAGAAGGGGACTCAGAGTGCTACTCTCCTAAACTAAGCTTATTGGCTTAGTGACCGCTCAGCCCGACTCGAAACCATATATATGGCGACCCTCCAAGTCTGGTTTCGTCTTGATTCTTACTTCCAAACCATCAACTCTGATCGTTCCATCACATCTCGTGAAAGTCATTCGTTCTTTACATACAACTCGCGCTTCCTAAGTACTTAATTACTTTTCAAACGCAACTTACACTCATTTCTAATCAACAACAAACGTTTTTCTCCAAGAAACCAAAAAAACCAAATACATAATTCAAAATGCAGTACCGCATCGTCTCCGTCCTTGCCCTCGCCGGCCTCGCCAGCGCCGCTTACAAGGTTGAGCCCACCACCTCTTCCGAGGCTGTCTACCCGACTGCTCCCGCCAGCTCTTCCGGCTACCCTGCCGAGAGCTACCCGGCCTCGTCTTCCTCGGCCTCGGTTTCCTCGTACAGCGCCAGCTCTGCTTCCACCACGGCCTACACGACCAGCACCATCTACTCCACCAACGTGTACACCGTCACCAGCTGCGCTCCCACCGTGACCAACTGCCCTGCCTCGTCTGGCAAGCCCCACGTCACCACCGAGCTCGTTGCCGTCACCACCACCGTGTGCCCCGTCACCGAGACCGAGGTCAAGCCCAGCACCTACCCCGTTGAGACCTACCCGGCCTCCTCCTCCACCAAGAAGGAGACCACCAGCAACGGCGCCTACCCCACCGAGACTCCCGTCTACCCGACCACCACCCTCAGCACCGCCAAGCAGACCTACCCCGTCGGCACCGGCTCTGCCACCACCAAGACCGAGGTCGGCACGACCTACACTCCCTCCAAGCCCACTGGCACCTCTTACTCTGCCGTCCCCACTGCCGCCGCTGGCCGCACCGAGGTCGGTCTGGGTATGCTCGCCGCCGTTGGTGTTGCTGCTGCTCTTCTGTAGAGTGGATGTGTTTAATAGACACATTTCTCTTCTACTTTAGAACTCATGTCACGATACCACATAGACAAAGACAAACGGGCAAATGGTGTAACGCAGCGTGGATAAAAGGAAAATAGTGTTGAGTTAGGGGGGTTTTCTAGGAACTGGGTGGTTTGGAGAATCAAGTGCATGTTTTATGCCATTTATTTTTACTTCTTGGAAAAAAACATTTATAATAAATAATTAAAAAACCCAAAAACAACAAATCCCCATTATCGCCATGTGAATGCAACATTGTATATCAACAATCAATACCAGTTTTCCAATTATTCTTCCAGTGCGTCGCTTTGGCGGCTATAGTCATGGTGGGTAGTATGTAGTATAGTCGCGCGACAAAAACACCGTCGATCACATTCCAACCGGGGCAACGATAATCAGACGATCTTATGGAGTTCGGATGAGCCGCCGAACCATGGTCAAGGAGTCCAGCCCGAGCCATTTCCGACGGTACAACTTGAGATCAACAGCATTGAAGAAAGAAGAAAAAAACCAAATCATTCTAAACGGGGCATTTGTTTCCGAGCATCTCTCTCTCTCTCTCTCTCACTCTCTTTGACCGCTGTCAAGGGTATCCAACTATTACCGACTATGGAGTCTAGACTACAGTCATGGATTTTGGGCTGAGGAAGAAAAGTCGCTCAGACGCACCGACAAAGGCTAAAGACTTAGGGTAGGTAAAATAGACTTGTTCGGTATAAGGTATGGATGGGATGGATGCAAGCGCTCCACACGGTGGCTGTTTTCTGGTTCTCGCTTTCGGGAATCCACTAACGGTCGGCTTCTTTTCTTTTCTTCTTGTTTTGTGCCTTGGTCTAATATTTCCCCCTCTTTTCGGTGTGTGTCCTGCTCTCTCTCTTTGAAATGGAAGATGAATTGGAACAAAGAGACTGGCGAAAAAGAGAGAAGGAAACAGGTGGAGGATTATGAGCTTCTGTCAGCGATGCAGTAAGCCAGGGGTAAAGAAGGGGAAAGAAAATCCTTCTCTTCCTTCTGCGCGGAATACATTAGGGTAGCACTGAGGAAGCGCCCAGAGGATCTCAGCTCAGTGACGTGTGAGAGAGGGAAAAAAGCGGCACTCTAAAATCATCTTGTACACAGTATCACACTTGGAGTATGCGGCTACTGTTAGCGAAGAAAGAAAAGAGATTTGACAGACAGATCTGGGATCTTTCGGGACCCAAGGTCGCACCACATGCAGCTCGCAGCGAATCGTAGGTATGCAATCGGTTCGCTGACAGAAGACAAAGGAAGGATTTTCTTGATCCAGCGTTTGGTACCTGCATGAGGGCGTTGGTTGGCGTTGCGCTGTGCTTTTCTCCCCTGGCGCTAACCGACTTGGCGCATCGGCTCGGGCGTTCGGCGGGCGTCTGGCGTCTTGACTGGGGGTGTACCAGAGAAAGGTGGAGGGGGGAGAGAGAGAGAGCCAAGGGGAGAGAAAAAGGAAGGGAATGGACAAAATCCAGACCTGTGGAGTTGGTGGGTGTCACTGGGGCCTGTTTTTGGTTTCTTTCTTTTCGTCTGTTCTCTTTTTTTGGCCTCTCTGTTTTTTTTCTTATTGCTACCCTCGGAATAGAAAACCGAAAGTACGGTCGAGACAAGGTTACAGCCGCGGGTTGCATGAGCGTTCCCGTCATATTCTCGACAAAAGAATTTTTTAAATCTTTGGACGCGTCTTTGTTGCAGAGGATCTATTTCGCGATAGACAATGAACAGAATCGATCAACATGATCAACTGCTCGGACGTAGCCGTGAGATGATTGACCGATCCGAAGTAAGTCCATCATGGATACATAGTAAAAGTCCCATTCGCTCGCCTCGTGTTCTCGATTCTCCTCTCTTCTCTTTCCCCCCCGGTTACGCCCAGGTGGTCCAGAGCCCACGAGATCGCACAGTTGCCGCTATGGGGTAGTCTAGGTAGGGGGAGACCGAGTCCACTGTGGATACTCTACACCAGTCAGTCCAAAAGTCGTGTTGCTGGTGGTCCTGGAAATTGAACAACAGAGAGTCTTGGTCCATGGCCAGATACACGGAGTTCCGCGTCCATCGGTCTGCCTGCCCGGTGCTTTTTATCTGCTGGCCTGGCTTGTCCTATCTTTTACGCGATTTCCCTTTCCCCCGTAGAACAGAATTGGCAAGTACAGAATGACACCATTACTCAAAAGCCCTGGGCCGACATGGAGTCACCACCCCGAGTTCCGATGGAAAAAGAAACGCCCAAAGAAAAAACAAACGTCGCCGCGCCCAGGTGTCTGGCTCTGGGCCCCCTTGCTTAATTGCAACGTTGGATGACTCCCCTGTTCTCTGTTGGCTCGATCCAGCATTTACACTGGTTGATCACTTTCCTCATTTGTGACTTTGGTGTTTTCTTCCCTCTTGCGATTCTGTTGTGTACTCGTGTCGTGTGCGGAAATGAAAGAAAGCCTTTCGCGCACACACAAGTCATGACGATGAGTCTGTCACTACCATTACTAGTGACCGCTAGATCGATGCAGGGGGGGAACAAGGACAAGAGAGTAGCAGAACGATATCAATCGCGCGGCGTTTTTTTGCTATCATCGTCGTTCCACGAGGCTGATCAACTAATGGATATAGTATTGCCTATTTGGATACTATTCCGTCATTTGAGATTGGCACCTCGGAATTAAAGAAACAAAAATAAGCGAGTATTCAACATGATGATGATGATGACGATGATGATGATGGCGCGAGGATTGATTCTCGAACATGTAAGTATGTCTCTGGCATAGTATGTACTTGTGAAATGATGGGATGGGTCCCGTGAGGCTGAGGGGGCCACTCGGGAGGAAGAAAAGGAGGAATATTTCACAGGATTCCTAACCGCCATGGGACGAGACGTAGATATGTATAGATAGAAAGGCTTACTACATCACATCAATGATCAGTCTCATATCAGAGATACAACAGTCCAACACCCTCGCCTGTATTGATAGCTCTTCAGAACCACTGGGAGACGTGACACAAAGTTAGGACATACTTGCGCATTTTGCACTTCTTTTCTTGACAACAACAAACGTGTGCAATAACAGAAATTATTCAAACACCAGTGCAATTCCGCGACCCTTGATGTGCCTGATGATTCTAGTACTCGGAACCGTTAGACTGCCAGCTCTCTAGGAAATCTAACATACATGATGTCGCCAATACGCTGAATTTTCGATTGCTCGATATGGCCACGAGCATTTGTTTCTAGTAAAATTTGAAGCATTCCTTCACTGAACAATAACGCTCAGTTCTTCCATAAAACTTACGTATAAAATTGTTGAGATAGCAGGCACTTCATTCTTCATGCCAATACCACTCTTCTAAACGTCGGCTTCGAGTCCACCCAGCCTTGCAACGTGACCCATCCCAATGCTAATCGACGAGCGATTGACCCAGTCCATGTGACAGCCATGACAATGACACCCGGCTGGTCTTCGAAGAGCAGATAGCTCGACTGATCCTGATGAAAGCGATTTCCTCTCTGCGTCTCCCTGTCCAGCTTCATCGTTATTGTCCCTGGCATATATCCCAAGGCCAGGGCGATGAAATCCACGTTGGCCACTTGCCCCTGCGGCATTGTACCACGCAGTTTATATTCGCCTGCGCCAAGAAGTGATCCGATAATCTCAACACTGCCTGCGCCGGTGGGTGCATGACGGATTAGAAATTTCTCAGTGGAGTAAGCGTCCTCTGCTGACTTGCCTTCATATTCGACGCGCAGAGTTGACGACTGAGTGCGGGTGAGGATGTGCCCTTTTTCAAGAGTCGGTGGACCGGGGGGATCTTCTGTGCAATAATTCCTCTTTCGAACTTCAGTCCAGAAGTCTTGAAGTGTCGGCCAGCGCAATGCCAATTCCTTGGCAGATATGGAAGAGCTCGATCGGAGCCGACGTGGATCGAAGTCGTGCTGAAACAGATCATTAGGCACATCTGCTTCGATGCAACCTTTGGCCCATGCAAGAGCGAGGACTTGTCGATGATTTGGGCGCTTGTCAAAGCCTAGCTCTCGTGCAAAGATTTTGTCCAACTCTTTCCAGACGTCTTCATCGTGAATAGAATTGATTTGGCGAAGAGCCTGCTGGTCGTCTTGATTTTCCGAAGTCTCCCACTTGCAGAGGGAGCAGTAGAAAGAGCCATGCATGTAGTATTTCTTGTTCGTACCAAATAATCCACAAGTTTCGATTGCCCCAATTAATGATGCCCATGACCAAGAGGGGAGGACTATTTCTTGGTCACTGCACTGACGTTCTTGCAGTTCTGGTCTGTTGTATGGAGACCACAATAACGCACGGCTGAAGTCGCATGCTGGCAATCCATGGATGATTTCACTCCCGGGGTAGAATGCAGCTTCAATACCACGGAAAGCATGGTATACATCAGATGGATATGTCAGGATTCTTCTGGAATACTGCCCCAGATGGTATCTGTAGTCCTCAAAGTCATCACCGCTGGATCCAGCATTGGTGTAACTTCTTGCTTGATATCCACGTGCTTTGGGCCAAGTTGTAGAATATTCATTTTGGCGCTTGATGCCTTCTGCACATTCAAACCAGATCTCGGCGGCAGTGAAGTAGAGCTTGCGCCTAGCAAGGACGGCCTCCTGGTATGTCCAACCTCTATCGTTCCAGACAGTCCGCAAGGCTGAGCTGAAATCATGGAGTTTGTTTACCAGGGTAAATCCAAAAACGTCTGTGGCGAATTGATATTGCTGTCTCGGAAATGTGTTATCAACGCCTGGCAATCCAGATTGCATATCGTCTCCGGATGCCGCGATTATTACAAGTTCTGCCCGTGAGTATATCGCCTCTAGAGACCTGATCTGTCCGTATTTGTCCTGCTTGTCATCTTGCACGATGCAGAGTCTGTCGACCCACAGGTAGCGTTGACCCAACTGCTCGCAAACGCGCATGGCATCAACAATCGTCCGCGGAAGTTCATGCAGGCTACCGGGTTTTTGCAGGTCGACCAAGTTGTTTTGACGTAGTGTCATCTCGTCCTCGGAACCGGCACCCCAAACGTAGCTGAGTGCAAAAAACGATGGGGGACTGGTGGTAATATCGATAATGTATCTCGATGTAACATCTATGAGTCGAAAGTGTGCAGGCAGTTCACTCGCCGCTCTCTCACCGCAGGCGCCGTGGTCCTTTTCGCAAACTGATTTCCATTGCCGAACAGTAGCCCAATCAGCAATGGATGATGCCAAGGAAAAGTCACCGAAGCTGTGCGGGCTTGAATCGGCCAGTTTGACATTCTCGGTTGCGACAGACGTCTTCCAATACCCTTTATTGTGGCCAATGTGGAATCTTTGGTCGGAGTCAAGGTAGGAACGGTACGTCTTGGCCTTGACGCTCACATACGCGTGTGCTTCTCGGCCTAATATCGTAGCACCTTTGCGCAAATTACGCAGTTCGATCCAGATGTCTCTCTCGATTCGTATCGTCTCGTATTCTTCAACGTTATACTCAAATAGTCGAGCATTTGCTTGGATAGCCTCGACACACCATCGACAAAATGCGCATCCTCTCTGCCTCGACTTCAGCTCAGATAGAGTCCCCATCACGATATTGTATTCTCCTTCGATGGACGAAACCTTGGTTCTGTACAGGTCATGGACACATCTACACGTTAATAAGTGGGAAGGGCGAATGTGAATGCAGAAGCCGCAGAGTTGGCTCTCGTCGATTTCAAAAGCATCGCATTCGGAGCATTCCTGATGTACTGCTGCGGAAGCTGCAACTGCAGACTTGGAAAAGTCCAATCTTCCTTCCCTGGCGTATCGAGAACAGGTCGAACAGGTATCAGGAGAAGAATCATCTTCCGAGGAGGACATGGTGTATGTTCAAACACACAAATAGGCGAGCGGTATTTGGACTGTGTCAATCATAAAAGTGATGCCACTATTCTGATGGTTTAGGCTCTAGCAGTTATTGTCCCGATGAATGTTTCACTGGTGGACTGTCGGCGTCTCGCGAGGTTTGACCAGAGCATGTCGGCTGCCTCAAATCGAGAGACTCGCTTGAGCTGCCGCAGCGCTTACCGAATGCGGGCTGTTCTGTTCAGCTTTCAGCCCTTCGGTCGGCCTTGCAGGCTGGCGTGCAGCTTGTGGCTTCGCAACGCGAAATCAAGGACTTTCAGGTCGAAACGTTTGTGCAGATGTAGAGAAACGGCTGCTCAAAATCAATTTCAGGTTTTTCATGTCCCGAAGTCGACTATGGGCATCAACACACAAGGTATTCAACTCTAGGTAAACATCCACTCTCGGCCTGATCCGACCTTGTGAATACTGTTATGGGGACAGGGCCAATCAGCAAACAGCCATCAAGTAAGGTATGAATTTCCAATAAAAATATACCTATAGAAGCTCAGGCATTGTTTGATTCTATGTGATGTCATCTGGTCGATCGTGGTTACAAGAAAATCATTATCATCATTTTAATGAAATTTTACATTAACCTTTGTCGAATAAGCGTCCTCAAGCATTCATACAGTCATTTTCCACCCAGGCAGTTGAAAAAGTCCATCATGCTTCAATAATTGTTCTCTTGATTTGCATTACTGTTCATGCTTTTGATACTTTATTTAACCGAGCCTGGTATGCAAGATGAAATCGACCGAGCCTTGATAGTGGTTCAAGCCCTTGTCGGACAACCAGTAGCCTATTTGGAGGCTGCACACAAACAGCTACCGCTATGAGCCATTCGGGAGCGCATCGGAGTTTAGTCTAAAATGCTGTTTTTTCTTCTATGGTATGACCTCTGTTGAACTCCCGCCGTTGTGTCTTTGATTCCCGTCCTTCGCCTCGGCCTCTGTCATTTCTTGTCATGACCGCCTAGCTAAACATGCTGCATAATATGAACGGATCGGTAGATACCTTCCTTGTTCCCGTCCCCATCAAGAATAACAGTGCCCGAGGACGATATTTGCGATTCAAGGAGCATAGTGTCTGTCACTTGGACGTATGGTGCTTGATTGTTAGGGCTGGGAGAGCCAAATGTAAGAATTTGTGGATGGTGCAGCTTGGGCTCGGCGTCATGGGCAGACGACATTCCATTGCTCCATCCAAGCCACTTGAAAACGCAAGATTGCGAAACGTGAACATTGTAGAATTTCGCAAAGCCAGGCATACAGCCAACTATGATGGCGACGTTATATTCGACGATACTAGGGCAGAAGAACATGTGTCAACGTCGGTCGAGAGTATTGAGAGCCAGTCCCTGTGATGATAATAACTTACAGGCAAATACAAACGATGGCTCCCTCCCATGTACTAAGGTTGGGCAGTTGCTCTAGGACTCGGATGCGATAGACAAGCCCGACCGTACTGGCTACAACCGCTCTAGACAGAAGAACGTCAATATAATGCACAAGTCAATATTGAACGATACTTACAGCAACGCCGTAGCAAAAATTCCAATTATTTGCAGCCTTTTCTTGTAAGGCAGTCGAATCCTCGAGATCATGGGGATAGGGAGAATGAAAATGTAAAAATGCAACAAAATGGACAAGGCAGCCTGAGCTACGCCCCAAGGAATCAGACGCTGTGAGCCGTCGTCGGTAAACAACTCTGCCCATTGGTGTCCGGGATGCGGAGCTAGGAAATAACATGAGAGGGGGAGGAAAGTAAAGTACAGCGAAAACGTATAAAACAGGCCGAAATATATGGCCTTGCGCATGGCAGGAGACACGGAGAATGTTTGGAGAAACATGAAAAAAATGGACGCTTTCGAAAAACAGAGCGCTGCTCCGTTGAGTAGTGTTTGGGCAAATACTTTCTATACACTAGTTAGTCATGATTGTAGTTGGTAGTATTCGGGGCAAAACTCGTTAGTCCAAACCTTCAAGTATACCTCATCAACCCAACAAAGTGGTATGTCCCATTGGTGCCTATTAAACTGGTTATCTGCAGGAACACATTCTCGCAATTAGCAAAAACTCCAAGTTAGTAGTATTTAAAGCGACAAAAGCCAAGTGTTATTATTAGGCTTACGTGAAGTGGTGACTCCAGTACTGCTTAGAGCAAACATGAGTGAAGAAATCATGAAATCTGCTCATAGTCAGTCAGACTTGCACTCTCTTTACCTAGGGAAATTTTCACTTTAAAAGAAAAGAAAAGTTTTACAGTCAGCCAGTGTAAGCGCGTTGCGGTTCGCATATAGCCTTCCCCATACAAAGATAACGGCCAGGATTGACGAGATGACGCCAACAGCAATAATGGTCGGGGTGAGAGTGGGAGGGTTTATGAAGTTGGGTACTTGTCCGTCGGGGCCTGGCACGGCCGGGATGGTGCGCAGGTCCGTTCCGGGCGGGAAAAGCCCTTGGAGAGCGGCGTCCATGGTGCTGCGCGGTAGTTATGAGTCTGGTCTCTCCTCGGGGGCAGCAGCCAGGTCCCGGATAAGTCTGATTGCAATAAAGCGGAAAGGGGAGAAGAAGATTACGCGAGGATCTAAATTGACGGACATGGAAGAATGAAATATGGCTGCAACATTCCAATTCTCTCAGCTCATGCTGACTGTGCCGACTACCTACCCGTTTTTGCCGTATCGGGGGCCAAATTTTGGAGGGGCCCGGGGGCCAAAACCCAGAAAACCACCTACGTATCGAGCTAAATAAAGAGACGTGCAGAAGCAGCCTTATGGCAAAAGACGAACAATTGTTGGCATCTACATGGGCACAATGCTACTTTGTAGACACTCTGTGACTATGGGGGTGGCGTATAGACAACGGCCCGCGATTTAATCCTCCCGCGCGAGACGTTGCCTTGATGCCATCACATGTAATCCCATGTTGGCCCATATCTGACCAAAAGGTGCCCGAGAATGATAGCTTGCAGCAATTGCATTTCACAGCCCCACGCAAGTATCTAGAGCCTACATTCGTCGTGCCCCCTGTTGGTGGCTGCTTGGCAGTGATGATTGGCTGGCGACAGAGGAAGACCTCTGCCAGTCAAAATCAGCAGAACAGGCTCTGACGGAGGAGGCAGACATTGCGGCCCTTGGCGACGAAACGCAGGGTAGGGATTTGCAGGCAGCTTTTGCGCGAGTCGCGTGCGAAGGAGTGTGCCTTGTCGGTCCTTGTCAGATCTGTACGACTCCAGCCTCGGTGTGATCTGCCGGCATATTCGACATGACATTAAAGTCAATGCAATTTAGACACTAGGAAATAAGACGATCCGACAGCGGTACTGCGAATGGTTTTTAACGTGGGCAATTTCGCTCACATTGACCTGCCATAGTAGTCATATAATCGGGTTGAATCATCTACAAGTGGAAGTACATGTGAGAAGGACTGCTTCTCGATTCGTGCACTTAAGGACTTCTATCATTGTCGCCAGCCTTGGCAATTTCGACAAGATACAGAGGGTATAAACTATGAATATGACTCGGTGACAATGACAATTACGTCTCAGTTGATCTTTCGTTCGAATGAAGGGTTTCCATGTTTTTTGTGTTCCCCCAATTGAAATCTCTCTCATTTCATCTGGCTGTATCTATTAATCAATTTACAAATCAGAGCTTTTCCTTCCCTCTTGATCGCAGACTTCTCGGCCCTTCTCTACTTCCCTCAAAACGGACGTGGCCGTACTCGCGCCAGCCTTCATTGCCCTTGCTCAACTGGGTATTAACGTGTTAGCATTTGTTACCCTGTGATTAATAAAGAATAAAACTCGGATCAGAACATGTTCATATAACCCCTTGCTTCTCAAAGGCACCATGGCACTATGGCACTCTGGAATACTCCCGAGAATCATATTTGGGGGGAAAGAAACATTACAAACGTTGCAACTTACAATGATCCTGTTCTTGGCAAAATGTTCCGTATGGTGATAATTGTCGTGGTGACCAATACTCTCCCAACCCACATAGACGATATAACACCCGTCGCGGCCGTCGACCGTCTCCTCGACGCTGCCGCCCGTGCACCCCAGACACCCGTCGACGTGGCGCACAACGTGCGTCCACAGCGGCCACGCGCCCTCGTGCCACGCCGCCGACGTGGATACGTAAATGGCCGTGCCCGTCACCGGTGCGCCGCGCGCCAGGGCTTGCGGGTCGGGTGTAAAGTCCCGGATGTGGGCGTGCCGGACTAGAAAATCTGACGAGGTCGTTGACGAGGACGGCAGCAGAGGCTCCAAGAGAGTTTTGAATTTGGAATAATCTGCCGAGGACAAGAAGCCCTTGTGCTGGGCCAGTGTATCTCTCACTATCACCGGCATTAGAAGCCCCTCACTCAAGTCCAGTCCCCTATGCTAGGGAACTTCGACATTTAACGAGGATGGAATAATCTTGGGAAGAAATGGATACTGGAAACTGTTGCGCCATGCTTACCAACATGAAGTTGCACCTTTGTCTCATCCTCAGGTGAGCGACCCCAGTATAGACGATGGAATCCCGATTGGGCTTCCAGCACGTCCAATGCCTTTGCCCATGTCTTGCCGGCGTCTGAATTGACATCAGTCAGATGCTTGTCCTCGGGGATTGTGAGATAGTGGATTTGCGTCACTGTAGATCCCATATTGTTTCAGTGGTCAGTTGTACTTTCTTCAATTGAATTAATGATAAAAAAAAAAGGGTCCAAGTCGATTGTACATTACTTCATCGTCGGGTAATTGACAATTAACGTGAGCTCTGCCCACCAAGTCAGATGTTCTTGGTAGTGCAGAACCCCGCCTCCAGAGAACGCGGAGAATATCATGTATTGCAGCTTATAATAGATCGCATGTGCCGAGGATGAACTCTACCTGGGTATGATGTCCGAGGCAGGAGGAAAAGTGACAGTTGGGGTAAAGTTGCGGGGAGGGGCGCGGCGACATGTCACCATGGCTGAGAGATTGGCATTCGGCCGAGCTGGGAATACTAGCGGGAATCATGAGGAGAAAGCATATTTCTGAGCCCGGGAAATGTTTTCTCGACGGCACTCATTGAATACTACGACTCGCTGTCGAAGTAAATAAGCTTGGAAGAAATAAATGCCAGAATGGCGCCAGTAACAGACTTTGCCGTCAAGGAGATTTATGAATACTTGGAAGGATTTGGAAGCTATCACCAGTGAGTTATACTACTTCAATTGACGTTTAAAATGGACAGTGCTGATCCAGAGGTGGATTCAGGTCTGAAGCGATTCCCGGTGCAAGCCCGCTCGTCAACAACAGCCCACAGAAACCTCCCTTTGGTCTGAGGACTGAACGGATCAGTGGCAGCTCCTTTACGGCTCCGCGGGATCATAGCCTACAGACATGGATGTATCGTGTGAGCTCCTCGCTTCGGCACGAAGAATTTGTGCCGTACCAGAATGAAGGCGTGCCGAAAAAGCCCAGCGTCATCTCGCCAAACTCATACCTGTGGCCGAAATTCCCCGTCGATGCAGAGGCAGATTGGTTGTCGCAGAAACTTTTGGCACAGAATGGAGATCCAGCCACCAAGACGGGCGTTGCCATCTGGGTCTTCTCCGTGGCACAGCCCATGAAGCCAAACACGGCCTTCTCGTCGCTCGATGGCGATGTGCTCATCATTCCACAGTCTGGGACCCTCGATATCCAGACAGAGCTTGGCAAGCTTCTTGTTCGACAGAACGAAATATGCGTGATCCCAAGGGGCATCCGATACCGCGTCACTTTGCCGGCTGGGCCGGCGAGAGGTTATATTTGTGAGCTTTTCCAAGGCCACTTTCGTCTGCCTGAACTTGGTCCCATAGGCTCGACTGGGCTGGCCAACATACGGGATTTTCAGGTTCCAAAGGCGTTTCTCGATGGCAAACTCGAGAAAGGGACAGCGGTGGCAAATGATGCGACATGGAGCATCATCTCGCGTCAAGCCGGACGCCTGTGGGAAGCAAAGCAGGACCATACCGTCTTCGATGTCGCTGCCTGGCACGGAACAAACTACCCGTACAAATACGATCTCGGTCGCTACTGTCCCATGGGCAACCTACTCTTTGATGAACACGACCCGAGTCTGTTTACGGTGCTCACGGCGCCATCGTATAGAGAACCCGGCGTGAATGTCGTCGACTTTGCCGTCATCCCGCCGCGCTGGATGGTTGGGGAAGACACCTTGTGGCTCCCCTATTTCCACCGAAACACCATGAACGAATTCTATGCGCCAATTGTGTCGGTCCAGCACCCTAAGCACCCTCTAAATGGTGACCAGCAATTCAAACCATTTGTCGCAGGGTTGCACGGGAGTATGACGACTCATGGCGCGGCCGAGGAGGACTTTCAAAAGACGACAAACGGACCTACCACGCCACAAAAAGTGCAGACGGACGGCTTCAGCGTCTTTCTGTTGGAGACGGAGATGCCGTTGTTCTTGAGCGACTGGGCGGCGAAAGCCTGTTTCAAGCCAGCTGATGCCAAACCGCGAGGAGCTGCCAAAATCTGATGAGTTATCTCCTCACGGCCTGGGCAGCAGCGGGCATGGCTGCTAGGAATGCCACTGGATTATCAGCTTGAAGCTTGTGAATTTGTACCGCCAAAACTTTTGTTGTAAACCTCGGCGTTAGTCAGGTTAATGAACATGGGGCTGTTTGTTGTATATGCTTGTCTTAGCTCAGCTGTAAAGATTGAATGCTCACGTCACCCAAGTCGGATAGTTGCTAAAGGTTTCAGAACCATGGCCATACTTTTCGCCGTGTGCCTCCAGCTTGCTTGTGATGATATCCTTGGTCAGGCATATGGTGTTGGGGCCTGACTGATCTTAACCCTCTCACTCGTGGCATCACCATGCGACGGCAGTGTGCCAAGGCTAGTGCAAGATGGTAAAGATCCAGGTCAGGGACGTGTTGTCTCGGGTCGCTGCTGTGATGCCGCCTCATTTGCATGTATCTCCAGCAGCAAACGTCCGGTCAAGCCGTTTCTGGCCTTGCAGTCAGCGGTTTCATCTAAACATAGACAGAGTGACGTAGTCGGGCTTCTGGGGGGCCCATGGATCCACGGTCCATGGTGTCAAGGGTATGCCCAATCGAGGCTGAGATATGCTACTGTGTATGTAGTCACGGGTTCCCAGTTTCAACCCTAGATAGTACCTAGTAGCGGCATGAGACGAGGATCTGGGACCGTGTCTTGGGGAGCAGAAACCGGATAAAGATGACTTCCGCTTCGTCATACTTGACAATGCTCACTCAGTTCCAGCTGGTGAATAGGGATGCATTTTCTTGTTTGTCGGGTTTCTAAACCTGATAGGTGAGCAAATGCTTCAGAGTCACGATTTGATGTCGGATCGGGGCCTCCAGTGGCACTCAGGCAAGGTACCCGAGGTTTAGGTACATGGCAACTGTAAGGTGCCAACGTTTAGGGCGATGTACCTGAATGCAGGTAGCTTACTGGCACTACAATCAGGCGCCCGCCCCCTCAGATCTCCAACCTGGGGAATGAAGAGACACACGGTATGATCTGGACAATGATGATTGGAGGATCTAAAAGTCCAGCATGATGAGATCATTGCCATGTCCATAGGTTTGATCGTGGACCATCAACTTGATCAAGCTCTCAATTAGAACAAATGGTAGTTGTGGGTGCTGTACTCAAAGGTATACTGTCAACCATTCGTATCCCTTGAGCCACTCAGGTGCCTGCGAAATCCCATGTGAATTTGACGTTGCCGTCGAAGCTTTAGCTGCATGGGGATCTGCAGGTTATCGACCTTTTTGTGCGACCTCCAGGCCAATGGAACTAGTAGAAACATTTCCTTTTCGGTGCAAGACTATACCTCTCCTTTCGTAGAAGTTACCAGAGTGCGATTGATGGAGTGGATCATATTTGGTAGAATTGAAAGCGTTTGCCGTTTGTCACTTGCTCAAGGTGTCCAGCTCGGTTATGAATACATAGGCGAGTTGCTGCCCTCGGGAAACAAACAGGAAGGACCAAGAGCTCCAAGACCACCCCTCAGCCCGGTTAGCGAATCCTGCGTGATAAGAGCTTGAATGCATGTATGCACGTTCTATGACTCCGGCCGGGCGAGTCACATATATACCCCATATGTGGGATAGTCCAGAATAGGACATCCGAAGACATTCAAGGCAGCCGTGGAAGCCGTGGAAGCCAACCGTGACAAGCAGATTACTGTGCAATTCGCGTGTCTCAGCTGCCTGGAAGCCGGACCCCGAGGCACATGGGAGCTGTGATACGCCGTGGCTTATCGTGGACGTTAGAAGGGGGGTGACCTCGATAACGTGATGGAGGGGTGTGCGAGGGGTAGCATTTGGCAAGTATACTACACACACCTAACCGCCGAATCAGACTTGCTGGTCACGACCGTCCATTTGTTTTCGCCGTCTTGGCGTCAAGGGGAGATAGCAGCCGATTTACGTTATAAAGGTCTCATTTCTCTTGTCCGATGTTTCCCGATGAGCTACCATGGACCAGAGAGATGCATGCATGCAGCCTTTCAGGAGAAAGGACAGGTCAACACGTAAACAAGGACGGGACTAATCAGAGCTCAGTCCAGTTACCTAAAACGTAGCACTGTATAGCATGAGATAGACTAGTCTAGCACATACATAGTACAAAGTGTGGGGGAAATGAAGCTTGGACTCGCTGGCTCGATGCAACTGTTTCGGCTGTGTTGTGTTCCTCAGGTCTTTGGGGTTTAGAGGTCTGTGTTGTTTCTATAGTGTATTAATAATGTTGTCGATATGGAATCTCCAGACAACAAGCTGAGGTACGGGGAACGCCAGTTGCAACAAGTTGAGCGGGTGAAATGAGAGTGAGAAGATAGAAGAGGATGATGTAGCTTTGTCAACAGGGGCGAGGCAGCTGGATCCCCGGGCTATCGTCTGATGGCATCACGCACTAACAAGCGCTGACGGGAGCTTGGGGAGCGAGGAATTGCACCGTGTGTACAAGCCGCCTTGCTCAGCCGTATCATCATCACAACAACAAATGGATTAATCAGAGGGCAGTGCAATCAGCAGGCGAGCCTCGATCCACCAGATGCAATGTACCGATATTTGGAGAAAAGGAGCGAGACCAACAACGACCAACTTGGCAACTTGAGGACCCGGGAACAGCCAAGGAGCAGCACGTCACTAGTCACACGGCCTCTCTGTAATGCATCATCACCTCATCCCGGGGAATCGAATGAACCCACACGCCCCGAGCTTTATCGTAGTGTACATGGCACGGGCAAGTCAAGCTGAATAGCTCGCCCATTCAGCCCATTGCATTACTGTACCAATGTTCCACTTTGTCTGTCCACACACCCTTTACCTATCAGACATTAATGGCTGCCAGGCTTGTTGGAAGGAAGCTGGCTTGTAGTAGTTGTAGATACATGGGTACAAGAATTACCTAGGTTATCATGAAATGTAGGTAGGTATGTATTGTACAAGTGACGAACCCCCAATCCAGACCTCTGCCATCACCACGCGCTATGCCCAGCAGGCGGCCGGTGATTCACTCTCTCCCAGATCTTGTGCAAATAATGTCATGTACCTACATTACCTTTACAGTAGCCTGACACGATCACGATAAGGGTCCTCCCCCAAAGTCCCAACGTCTGCCAGCCAGCGTCCCCATATGACCTTGCGCCGCCCTCCCTTCCATTTTCCCCTTTCTCTTTTTCTTCTTTGATTTGGACATTTACCAATCACGTAAACAAAAACAAACAAACATTATCAATCATTCTACATCAGACTATTCTTTTGCTCGTCCTTTGAGAAAGAATATCAGTTCGACTTTCTGCGTTGTCTTGGCTGCACCACCCCTGGAAGAACCGCCAGTAGTAGTATTAGCAGCAGCAGCAGTACACTTGCATTATCGCTACTACTGATAACGGGCAGCTTGTACCTGAGAACAAGCATCCGCTAGTCCGTTTGCTTTGCGCATACCTTAGGCCGCCCCCCCCCCCCCCCAACATACCGAATTAACATTACATTACCATACTCGACCCTTCCATCTGAGTCACTCGGTCTGTCTAAGCAATAGATCCGACTGATTCACTGACGACCTTTCTTGTCTTTTTGTCAATCATACTTTTTTCTCTTTTAATTATTCGAAAAAACAAAGACGCTTTTTTTTTTTCTTGTATCGACCTTGCATCGATCGGACGAATCATCGCTTGACTATCAGAGAACAAAGGCGCATCTTTCAATCCTCCTCCTTGGTTAGCCTTGCTGTTTGCAAGGAAACAAGGCAGCTCTTACCTCATACTTGCTCAAGACTCCCCGGCGCCTGACAACGGTGTGACTCGGTCATCTCTTTGCAACTGTTGGCTTTCATTCTAAAAGACCCGACTGCAATCCCTCTGACACACTCTTCCGACTCCGGTCCTAAGGCTGCTCTTCATCTTTCCCTCTGTGCCAGCTATTAATTTAGTTGTCCCAACCGATCCATAATACTTAATCAGCTTACACGCACTTTACCTACCAAGGACAGCGGCCGTGCCTCTGTTCAAACACCTTTGCGTCCACACCCTCCAGGTTCTCAGAAAGGAACCCGGCACAAAGTAACAACATATAGCATTACCTGAGAAGGCTGCTTTGTGTTGTACCTACTACCAACGATTACAACATCCAACTTGCCACAATATCCATCATCGAATTCTTCAACATGGCTTCCTTTGAGGTAACTCGTGACATCCGAGGTGCTGCCCAGGACCCAAAGAGAGCAAAGGAAAAGTATGCCAAGTGGGCCAACGGCACTCGCCCATCATCTGGCTGCAAGTATAGCACAATGGATTTCGAGACAATTGTAGGTGGAAGTGAAAGCCAGCGTGCCAAGGTGCGGCCGGGGCGCTCATTCGACAATAGGTGAGTATACCACGCGCAAGGGATTGCGCATCTGTCCCTAATATACGTTGCCGTGATGACTGACACGTCGTCTTCCTCTTTGCCAGCTTCTCCCACGGCCGCTCTCACAACATTGTAAAGCCCAAGTTTGTACACGACGTAAAGCCAAACTACTCCCGCGCAAAGGTCGACGCCATGGAGGAGCTGATGGATCCGGCCATTTCCCGCTCGCTGATTGAGCTTCTGCCGTCACCGAACCGGAGTAGTCGCAAACCCCAGGTCACGGACGGTTTCCTTTACAGCTTTGACCGAAAGGACTCGCCCGGCCGGCCCTTGTCGCTCGAGGTCTTTGTCAAAACCAATACCAAGGAGACGGAAAAGCTCGTCGAGAAGGAATACGAAATACTGGATAACAATGGCGACGCGTTGAAGGGCCGAAAGGCTCGTCGGAACCTTCGTCGCCAGGGCGGCTCGGTCCCCCTGACCGAGGAACCGTCGGTTGTTGAGGACGATGGCTTCGAGCTCATCTAATCTTATCGCGCAACATGGCATATTAATATGCTCGCGAGAGATTGTCCGCCAGTCCTTTCGCTTGCTGGTCATTCACCACGGCGTTGTCTTTGTACATTTCTTCTTGGCATATCGCGGAGTTAGCGGTGCGACATGCCTATTGTATCCTTCACGATAGAGACCCCCTTTTTTCATGATACCGAGGTGGCACCTCCTTTTTCTGGTTTGGGTTGCTGCTCATGGCATTGGACACTGATGAGGCATGAGCATGATGATTGCGTAGGGCTTGGTTAATGCATTCGGGGTTTCGCGATTCTTGTCACTTCCTGATTCATTTCCTGCATTTTCTTGTGCTGGTATCAGTGCTTGGATCCGTGAAGGACGACGGAAGACTATGGTCCTTCTGCTGCATATTAGGGTATCTCGTTTGCGCTGGCGTCAGGTGGTGACGTTGGCTTCAGGAATGACAACTCGAATGTCACTAAATCGAAACCATTTGTATCACTCACAGCCCTTTGCTGTCTCAGACTACGTGTGTCCATGTGATGATTTATCGCTGCGCCAATCAAGGATAAAGAGGAGACATTTCTGAAAGTAAACGAAATGTTTTCTTTGATGTGGGATTGGGCACTCGATTTATTGTATCCGTGGCTATGGTCCGTGCGCGGTCATATTGATTCTTTTGCTGGGTCGTCCAGCGAGGTCTATCTGTCTGTGTATTGCAGATATTGGATTTCAATGTTCATTGCCTTTTCTCCAAGAGGATCAATTTGCTAGCAGGCCGTAAGAGAAAAGACCCGGTCTATCATAAAATATATGCAGATCCTCCCCTCTTGGGATTGAATCATTCATGATCTTGTTGATTTTACGTGCACAGACACGCTTGGCCCCATCATGTCTACAATCAACGCTGCCGCCCATCGCATTATTCAATCAAAGAGCAGGAGTAGGTATAAATCATTATTCATCGATTGGCTTCCACAATAGACGCTGCGCAGTTGTGGTCATAACCAGATTAAACAGTGCGCTGGGTGGCGTCGAACCTTCAAACAAGAGTGGCTCGCTCACGTGGCAAGCCTACCAAGATTTGGGACTGGCCCTATGTGATATTTGAAATCTACCCCTGACTCACTCCGAGTCCTACTGGCTTGGTGTCGCCATTGGCAACCGGCTCTTCTTCAATCTCCTTGCCAATGAGCTCTCTGAAATCGAGGTGGACCTCGGCGAGCATCTGCGCATGCGTCTTGGCGCGCTCCATGCACTCCTTCCAGACCTCGCCGTCCTTCTCGACACTGCTGAGCTGCCGGGCTAGAATAACGTTGAAGTTTTCCACCTCTTCCTTGGCCCACTTGACACATGCGCTGAGCATGGCTTGCGGAAAACACGACTGGAAGCAGGCCACGGTGTTGCGTATGATACTGAAATACGCAAACGAGAGTTGCCAAATGTAAAGGTGAAGATCACCTTGGAAGATGATTTGTCTAGTTTTTGTCAGTCATGTGTTCTGGCACAGCCGGGTATGCGTTGCTTACCTGGACCTCTTCTTAACCAGGGTCCCTCTGGCCTCTAAATATGCTTCTCGTGCACGATCTTCGAATCCAAGACGCGTCAACCAGCCGACGTTTCGCTTTGCTTTCTGGGATTGAGCATGATTATCGACCAGATTTCTCGTTATCAGCCCGGCCAGCTTCGTAGATCGCTCTTGGACCTTGAAGTAGATGAAATCCTGAGCAATAGTGTTGTTCTTTAGCCCCCTCGCAAGATCTCGAAGCTTCTCAACCTTGGCAACTGCCGTCTCAAACTGTTGAAGCGCGACATCAATGTCTAGCTCATCCATTTGGCCCTCCACCCATCTCAGATTCTGCTGTTTGCCGTCCACCTCGATCAGCATGTCTTTGATATCCGACAAGGTCTGGAGTAGTTCCGTCTTTTCGAGAAGACCGGGGTCTCGAGAAGCAAAGTAGTTGATTGTCTCTTTTGCCTTGTTATTTGCTTCCATCTCGGACTGCAATCCTTTTCGCAACTCTTCCACGGCCTTTCTGATGTTGAGGGTCAAAGCAGACTTTTGGGTGTCCTCGGGTTTCTCTGTACGGTAAATAAAAGACTCCTGACCCATGCCACGGACCATGATGGCATCAGCCAACTTGTTCCTGCTACTGGAGCTTTCGTGTGTGCTAGCCATATCCACCACTTCAATTTCCAGCAGAGGCCAACAACGGTCGGCGACTACTTTGGTCATGGGAGCACGAGCATCATTGGGTTGGTCTGCCTTTCTCTTCTTGCGCGAGGCAACGAGCAAGTGGTCATTGAGAAGAAATATCTGCATCGAACGTCGTGACTTGTAGGTTGCATTGTCGAGCTCGATCCAGTAGCCGGCATCTTGCACGACATGTCTTCCCAAGGAGTTGGGTAAGAACTTTTGCGAGCCCTCGACATTCTTGTACAAAGCCTGCATTTGGGAATTCCATAATGCAGTGCGGTCCGCGACGGAACTTCGTCTATCCTTTTTACTCAGTCCAGTACTGAGCTCACCATTGAGGGTTGCGCTGGTATTCGCAGAAGCATTTCTGAGCGCCGTCGTGTTTGACTTAAGCTCTGTGATTAAGTTTCTCAGAGCGCGCATCTCCCCCTTTAGCTTTTCGGCTTCCTTGCTGATCTTGATAAACTGCGTGCGGTTTTGGTAGACATTCTGCTGCAAATCCGTTGCGGCTCGGCTCTTGAGTTTCCGCAGACTCTCCTCGTAATCTCGTATCTCGTCCTCTGTCGCCTCGCTGAGAATGTTGGCGACATACTGGTCAGGCGCAAGTCCCGGATCTCTCAGGGCCTTGATATCAACGACGACGGGGCCAGCTGTTCGAGTGCCGCCGACTGGGCCTCCCTCGCCTCTCGAAGGGGGTGGCCGTCTCTCGGCAGGTGGCGCGCCGTACTTGGAAGGGTCAAAGGTAGGCAGCGATGGCATTGGCGGTGCCGAGGCGTCAAAGTTGTCCGGAATATTATTAAATCGAGTCGAGTATCGGCGCAACACCTTGTCACTTGTCTTTCCTCTGTTCGGCGGTGGCCTCTCTCTGGGCTGCGGAGGAGCCATGGGCCCCGGGCCTGGTGGCTTGACACCGCCGCTGCTACGCGGTATATCGACGGCATTGTTGGGAATGGGACCTGATATCTGCTTTGGCGCGCTGATAACCGGACGGGTGGTTTTTCTCTTCCCGCTACGGAGCGAGATTCCTTTCTTCTCGTCGGACATGGTGAGCGTTGGTTGTGGGGGCGCAGCGGACTTCGCGATGCCAGATTACCCGTATTGACGCTTCAGATCAGAGCTACAATTGAAACCAGAAACCGCAGGATGCGCCAACATGGAGTATAGAATGGAAAATAGAGTATATGCAACGCTATACGCAACGAAAGAACAAGTCCCGCATTGCAGACTGGATTGTTGTGAGAAGCAGGACACTGCGGTAGACTGAAACGAAGCTCAAGTCGGAGTTACCAGCGGCATCGTAGCCGTGGTCATTGGGCGTTGCAGTGAGCTTCTTGGGGGGGTTGATAAGAGTACGTACCTCTACCCTGAGCGTCGCAGGCGTTAAGGGCAGTAGTACGTACTGGGTACCCGCCATTCAGTGCCTGACCTTGACATTGAGGGTCGGCAGCGGAAAATAGTTATAAGCGACCAATCCCTGACCACCAAACAAACAGTGGCCCAGGCCCCCGGGTACGGGGGACCCATCGATCGCTAATGGCTCGGCAGGCTGCTGAACGGGCCTAAAGAGAAAAAAAATTACGGCAGCCCGTCACCGTCCGTGTGCGCAACCAAAGCAATTGACGGAGCTCTACCCATAGCGAAAAGCTAGCCTTTCTCCATTCTTCTTTTTATCGCAGGCGAACGTTCAGCTTCAGACACATTTGTCGCCCACGACATCCAACAAACACACTTGATTCCAACTTCCAGGCCTCTTCCTATTCACGTCCAAGTCGTCTCTTTCACACACATCCAGACAGCATGGTTCAAAACTCTACGATAGCGACGATAGGTGTCGCCACGATAGCAACAGGTCTGCTAGGTACGTCACCATACATCCCAGGAAGAGAAACAGCAGCTGTGCCCTCTCCTCAACCACGATCTTCCTCCTCGAAGCTACCTCACCTACGGAATAAACGCCGTTTTCTGACATGTCAAATCACCAATAGGTTACGCCATCTACTTTGACAGCCAGCGCAGAAAGTCCCCCGAGTTCCGACGCTCACTGCGCCGCAGCGAGCGCCGCCAGGTGCGCAACGAGAAGGAGCACGCCGCGGCCGCCGGCAAGGAGCGCGTCAAGGACATTCAGCGGGCCGTCGACGCTGCCAAGGAGGAGGGCTTCCCCGCCGGTGTCAATGAGCGCGAGGGCTACTTCATGGAGCACGTCCAGATTGGCGAGCAGCTCGCCGCCGACCCCTCCAACACCCTCGAGGCTGCCCTTGCCTTTTACAAGGCCCTCAAGGTCTACCCTACGCCTGGAGACCTGATTGGAATTTACGACAAGACTGTTGACAAGGTATGTCTCTGTTGTTGTTGTTGTTGTTGTTGTTGTTGCTCGAAACGATTCCCGTGGCCACAGGCGGTCTGGGGGTTTCCATGTTTTTGCGCCTCTTGTTCAGATATCCTCGCTGTTGAAGCACTCTGCTAACCATGATTACTTACAACAGAGAGTTCTGGATGTTCTCGCTGAAATGATTGCCTACGACAAGGCCCTCGACATTGACGGCACTGGCGGTATCCCCCACCCGGGCCTTGACTAACAGCAGCGTTCGAATGGGCTATCATGTCAAACAACTGGATCGGAGGTGTGGTGTCATTCACAGAGTAGCTCAAGCTCTATTTGACGAAACTCCCCCGCTCTTTGAAAAAAATGAAAAGAAGAAGCAAAAATCCGACACTTGTCATCGTCTTCTATCGAAGCGGTCGTCTGATTCCATGAGCTCGATGAAGGAAGAAAATAAAAAGATAAGGGGAGAGCTCATTGTAAGATTTTAATACTACTCGGAACGGCACTTGTCTCTGTGCCCGGCTGGAGTCCTCAGGGGGAAGAAGAGGGACCAGAAATCACTGTATATTCTCTGTAAGCACGATGCATGTATGGACGTCCGGAAATTCATAGCCAGGGTTGGCCATAGACAAATGACGAACGACTTTCTGTATTTCTTCATTTTCAAACATGTACAGGGTAAACACTACTTTTAGTTGATACCTTTTCTGCGCATACGCCGTCCCAGTCTCACCTATTTGCATAACTTTTGTGTATATCATACTTAGGCCTCAATTGGTCTGCCTTTTCTGTCGACTCTCTGATCTCTAGGGTCAAATCCACCATTGCCCCAGGTGGCCCATTCGGGCGTAGGCAGTCCCATGTAATCCTCTGGCCTCCAGTCTCCGTCTGCACCTCTCTCCTCGAGCAGCTCAAAGAACCGCTGGTAGTCGATACGTGTGTGCCATTTACCATCCTTCTTGAATCGCTCGCTGGCGATCAGAACACAGCAGCTGTGTGCGTGTTCAGCAGCCAACCCGTACTTCAGGCCTCGGTCGTTGAGCTTCTTGTTCAACGCCTCGACAAATTCTTGGACCTCGGCGTAGAAGGGTACGTTGGCCATGCTGAGCCCGGCGCCCGCCGAGCTGCTGGTGCCACAGTATGTCACGCCCTTGATCTCGACAAAGCAAGGCAGACCACGCTCGACGAGATCGGCATAGCCTTCCACCTCGTCGTCGACGTTGAAGCCCTTGACTAGAGTGAGACGGAAAACGGTACGCTGCTTGAAGCGCTTTTCGCGCAGGATATCTAGACATCGCTGGAAGCGCTCCCAAAAGTCACGGTGGAGCGGACGGTCAATCTTGCGCAGCGACTCCTTGTTGCTTGCATCAATGGAGACGTAGAGCTGGGTCACCGCCTTAAGGGCCTCAAGCTGGTCCGGATGTTGTGCATTACAAACCAGGAAAGACGAGATGCGCTCGGCGTGGAGCATGGCGAGGAATTCGTTGATGTAAGGGTAAAAGATGGGTTCGCCGACGAGACTGAGGGCACAGTGACGGATGCGCATGGCCTCCTCGAATCGCTCTGCTCTCACACCGGGCACGCCGCGCATCATCTTGATCTTCTTGTAATGTCCCTCCTTGACGCCGTTGAAGATCATCTCTGGCGGGTCTACAACCCAGCGCCACGTTGTGCCGACGGGGTTGGTGCCGTGTCGCCAGCAAAAGACACACTTGTTGCTGCAAGAAAGAGATGGTGTGGTCTCCATGCACTGGTGGGACGCAATGCCGTAGAATGAATACTTGTAGCACGAACCGCGACCACGCAGGGCAGATTTTGTCCAGCGGCAGATCTTGACACCAGAGTGTGAGCCGACGATAGTGTAGCCCTGTTTCGTGAGAGAGTTGTAAGTAGGCGAGCTTTTCGGTACCATTTCCTTTACGGTTTGTGTTGCAGTCTTCTTGGCCGGTTTGCTGTAAGTGGTAAAGTCGACAGCAATCGGCGCAGATCCATTTTGACCACCTCCTGAAGACTTCATGATCTTTCCCAAGTCCTCAAGATCCTCCAAATTACCAGTCTGCTTCTTCTTGGGGCGCTTGATCTCGACCGTTTGATCCTCGAAAAGGACTTCGCCGTCGTCATCTCCAGAGACGGATTCGTCGCCGCTCTCGACGGCGTCACCGCTTCCGGGAACGCCTTCGCCCAAGCTGCCAGTGCTGCCAATGAGACTAATAACGTCGGCGACACCTCGAGACCATTCGTCCAGCCTTTCCTTGAGATCATGTTTCGTGTCTGCCATGCCTAGAGGATAGGCCCTCTTCCGACCTGTCAGCTTGGCCATCCACTTGTCAACATCCTTGGCCTGGAAACAGAACCCATCTTCCTCGCTGGGCCATCCTTCGCGATCACCCAGGCCAAATACCGAGTATCCCAGGAGATCTGAAAGGGGCGCAGTATCGATTCTGAAGTCATTGTGGGTTTCCTGCAAATGCTCCAAGAAGTTGTCGTTGATGGTATCAATGTTGTAGCTGGGGATGAGCAACAAGTACACATATTTCACAGCCCCGCTCGTTTCCGTTGCCTTGGGCGCAGTAATGAAGTACTCGTCATAGTCCACCTCGGTGAGGTCCAAGACCTTGGGCGCAAGAACTTTCTCGGCTGCGGTCGAGTCCTGCTTGAGGGCATCGGCCAGCGACTCGGACAGGCCCTTGACAGTCCTCTCGGTATTGCCAGTCAAGGAAGAGAAGAAAATCAGAGGCTGAACCTGCCATGGCTCATCAGACTGCGGCTCAGCTGGCTTCGGTTCGGCTTTGCGAAGCTCGCCCTTGATGCGCTTGGGTCCATTCGTAGCAGGGTTCTTGATGACTGGCACAGTCGACTTTTCACTAATCACCACAGGTGCAGGAGCGGGTTCGCTCTTGGCCGGCTCATCATATATCTTTCGCAGAGCAACAGAGTATTCCCGATCCTGGGTCAGGAGCAGATAGATGTAGACCGAGACCAAGACACCAAGGGTCACCAGCAGGGTCGGCGTCCGGTAAAGATGCCAGAGGTCAATGAGGTCTAGGGAATTGGTCAGCATAACTGCATCACAAAGGTTTAATCTCTCGAGGATGTGACTTACAGGCCACCGGTCTTGCGGCCTGGACCTCAGACATCCACTCGTTGATGCCCATCTCGTCGTGCGCTACCAGAGAATCTCTTGTTCCTCAGGTTGACGGGTGACGGAGCAGGTCGCACATTTCAAGAATGACTGACCTGTGGTGGAGGGGCAATTTTTTGAAGTTTTGGGGTTTGACGCATGGCGACAGGGGATTGGAGCTTGCATTATAAATTAGTGGACGCTGGGGGTGTCCTAGTGGGGCCGGGGCCAGCTTAGCTCGGTTTTATGGTCCAGTCATTTTGGCAGTATTTCTCAGTGCTTCAAGTTCCATATGAACAATCACAGGCTATGTGCTCAGATGGTCTTGGGATAGGTATATCTATTAGTACTATCGTCGCCGTCGTTTGTCAAAGGAACCTCATGTGCTGGGTCATTTCGTATCCGTTTCTCTCTCGCTGGTCTGTTTTTGACCAATAGAAACAATGAAATGGGAGAGGAGAGAGGCTACGTATAATATACTAATCATCATTGCTTGCTTCATCTCAACCCTTCTTCTTCTTCTTCTTTTTACGGCTTCCTCACTCTTCGGTCTTCCATTTTGACCCCTTATCTCTCTTGGCCTTTTCGCTCGAGGCTTCACTCAAATTTCATTCGGGTCGTAGTCGCTAATGTCGTCCGGTGCAGTGCACATGTCCGGACGGGTATGCTTATCGCATCCTTCAGCTAGATAGTACCGGTCAACTTCACGGGCGTCGTAACCGAGGCTGTCCGCGAAAGGCCGAACCTTTGCCCATAGGTTTCTGGAGATCCGAGCAAAGGTCGGTCCGCCCTCTTGTGATAAGAAGATCGGTTGTAGGCCGCTGAGTCTGGCCCCGTGACGACAAACTCTGTTGTCCAGGTAATTCTTGGCGAATCCAACGTCGGGTCGGTACTGTATTCATTTATGATTAGCTCAATATGGCATGATTATACAATATGGTTACTCACATGGATCCATTCCTCTGCTTGCTTAAACTCCTCGATGTCGAGGGCAAGTCGGTAGCCCGGCGTGTGAATAAAGCAATCGAAACATGTGTACATGCCATCGGTGGCATTGACTAGCTTCATCCATGAATGTGGCACAGGTTCCTCCCACCCCTCTGGAGCATTGAAGTCGGCTTCGTGAGGGGGGCAGGTTGGACAGATTTCAGACTTGTAACTGGACAAGATGCTGGCGGGGTTCCAGTTTGAAAGATCTAGAGGGAGCGACCATTTACGATGTTCTTTTGATCTCTGGACCGCAATATGGAGTTTTCCGAGGATCTTGGCGTTTCCAGCAATCTCCTCGATAATCTCAAGTGATTCGACTAGACTCTTCGTGAGTTTGCTGGTTCGCAGGAGTCGTGTCAGGGCAAGAACATCGCAGTGGCCGAGAACTTCCAGAACCAATTCGGTGGAAAGGTCCATGAGTCGGAAGGTCTTTTCCTGCCCCTGATCGGTGACCGACAATTTCGTCATGTCGCGCGTAACAGCATTCAAATTGCCACTTTGGTTGTTAGTAGTTGGGTTGGTCTTTGTGGCAGGAGCGCCATTGGCTGTTGATGTGCCAACCCATTGATTACGTGACGGTTGCGGTTGGATGAAGTTATTCTGTTTGCGTTCGTCTCGCGGTCCTTGGCGGCGCTGTCCTCGGCCCTGACCAGGTCTTCGGATGACCCAATCTCGCGGCGCCAGTTCGGGGTGAGCGTGATAGCAGCGGGCCTCGACATGTCCCATGCGGCCGCAGTAAGAACAATTGGTGGCACGGCTGCTCTTTTTCGGCATCTTGAAGAAGAAGAAGGTCTGATTGACAGGAACGGTGGTGTTTTGAGCTCGATGATTCAGCCAAGTAAGGGAGTGTTTGTATTGCTTGTTGGATTTGTTGCAAGATGATCGGAAGATCAGTCAGTCAGTAGTGATATAGGAAGAGTGATCGAGGCTTACTAGAGAAGATGACTTTGAACTGTGTTTATAGTCCAGGGGACCAAAAGTTGCAGCCGGGGCAAGGTAAATCAGAGAAAGAGGAAAGAAGAGGAACAAAGTGAATCAAGGCAAGTGAAAGACCAATTAAAGTAGTAGTAGCCTCTAAAAAGTATCAACAAGGTGTGCTTCAGTCCATTGTCAAAGCCGTCCGGTCCTTTGTGAACTATAAAGTGGCAGGTACCAATGTATCCTTCCCAAATAGGAAGGATCACATACTCGTCCTTGGTCAATAGAGCGAGGTTAGGTAGGCAGGAGTGATGGATCATGATTTAATTGATCGAAAATATCATCTTTGTTGGCAAATTTCAAATCTCTACGAGTTGACTTGATCGTTGAGAATTAGTCGAAGAAGGCCACTCTAAGGCCACTCTTGCAAAGACCATCACAAGAGAAAATGTTGCGTATAAGGTTCAATTCTTCAACATAGCAGTCACAAAGTTACCATGGAACCAGGAGAGTACCATGATTGTTAATATCGCGCCTGGGCTGATGTGCGTACGAAGTATCCAAAACACATTATCCCTCTGCTCCTTCTGCTTGCTAGCTATGAAGTCGTGGATCCCTCGTCAATAAGACAATCGAAATTCGGTAGGCATTACGAAAATCACTCCCGAGGTGATTGATGTTAGACATTGATTTTGTGTATTCAGTTGCCTTGATGGTGAGCCACCTCTTTAAGAAGACCAGTCGGAGGTGGTTGGAGGAATGAGTCACAGCGGCAAGGGCTAAAGAACGTGGTAAATATTTTGATCATTGATATAGAAGAAGAAAGAGAGAAAAAGAAGAAGAAGGTTGTATCCTCGTAGCTTGATGACTGATGACTCATACTCGAACAAATTATTTCCACCAAGGGTGCTTGATCTATAAGAGGGGGGCCCCTGGAAATAAGGGACCTAAACAGACCATGCAGGATAGTCATTGAAAATAAGGTTATGGCTCCCACTGTCTCTGAATTCCCAGAGAAAGTGGCCTTGATGTTATTTGACAGAGTTAAATTTAGTCGCACCAAAGCAGCCATGAAGAAAGCGAAATAGCTCACTATCCATAAGCAGAATACTAAGTCGAGC
This sequence comes from Pestalotiopsis fici W106-1, assembly GCF_000516985.1. Taxonomy (NCBI): domain Eukaryota; kingdom Fungi; phylum Ascomycota; class Sordariomycetes; order Amphisphaeriales; family Sporocadaceae; genus Pestalotiopsis; species Pestalotiopsis fici. The sequence goes on along the minus strand of NW_006917093.1, from coordinate 5,154,401 downwards.
CTTGTTGCCTTTTCCGATTTTAAATATACTAGGTAGTGATGTATCGGTCCAGATTCGGGAATCACCTGTGCGCTTTTGCGTTGAAAGAGGTCATCCAAGGGTGGAAAACATAATGCAAGCTCGGTCATATTGTCTACGCGAAGATTGATCTTGCGGTAACGGAGATAGGAAACAGAGAGCATTCATCGTATCGAGAAAAGTGAAAGGTTGCCTGACGATTGTAATATCACAGGCACATAAACACGAAGGAGATGGGGCAAGACTGAATGTTCTATTTTCGACTCCATTTTGAAATCTATGACAGGCAATTTTCTGCCTGCTTCAAGAAAGGAAAATCCGGGTCGTATCCAACATGGATTCTGACAAGGTCGGGCACATAGCGATACTTGACACCATGTTCCCAGCCAAGCCCATCGACTTGGATCTTTTCTGGCTTTTCGCTACCTCTCTTCACCTTTCGGAAATTTGATGCAATTTCCCAATTTCTCCTCGATGTGATTCGACTGAGCTTGTAATGATCCTCCCAGTTGAAATTGCCATTCTGGGCGCTCGCTATGACTTGACTAGGAAGATGCGATAGAAAGCCGCCGACAATTGTAGAGATCAACTTGATTTCATCGGAATATGGAGCACAACTGAGTTTCTCCAGATTGCTTGCACGACACAGCTCTCGACTGATTTCGGGCATCCGCTCTTCCATCGGTACAAATTCGAATTCCCGTAGCTGGGGCAAGCCGTCGACAAGAGCTGCTATCATATTCGCGTCGAGGTGTGGGTAGTGGTTTCTATCTGAATATCCATAATGTAACAGCTTTAGAACCCTCAAGTTCTTGTGTTTCAGTATCGCTCGCAGGAGCAAGTCTGAGAAACCTGGATTGGCTGGCACATGATCCGCAGAATATACATAGCCGGGGAGCTCTAGGGTTGTAAGTGTATCGAAGGACGCGATGAAGTTGCATTTAGCCTCGAATAGAGCCTGGATTTGCATCTGATCATGATACCAGGTGCTTTCGTCCATGTTGAGGTTCAAGGTGCGCAACCCCAAAGGGGCATCTGTCGTACCATGAAACGAGGAGAAACGACCGGTCAGAAAAGGGAATAATAGACAACCGGGATCTATCAAAGTTGAACATTGAAGTTTACGTAGCTGGGTAAAGTCAAAGGCTTGGTCGAAATCCTTGAGAAGTTGCTCCGTGATCTCCAGGCCAGTGAGAGATAACGACTTCAATGCGACAAAGTCGGGCGCAATTTTTCCCTTTGACTTCTCGGCCCAATCGTCAAATATCTGGCAGCCATAACTGTCGCCGACTATCGCCAAGCTTTCAAGTGTCGTCGTGGAATTCTGAAGAATTGTTCGAAAGACATTGCGTGGCTCATTAAACACCCCAGACACTTTTATTTCCAAGTGCCTAAGCTGCTTGATACTCGCCAGCGGTAACAAATCATCGCACGCGCAGTCAACATACAAACGCAGGGCCTTAAGGTTCGGCAGCGATGCTATGCCTTTGGCTATGGACCTGAAAAAAAACATTAGTGTAGTCCTGTTGATAGATATTCACACTCGCCTAGAAGAACTCACTTGTTCAATATTACGATGTCCAAAACTTCCAAGTTCTTCAAGACCTTTAATGCCTCTTCGACATATCTGTAGCAGATATAGTCGTGTTTACGTCCCGGGTTGCAATATCCGACTACGAACTGCTTTGCGTAGCCGGCACAGGCGGGTATGGCTTTCTCGTTGAGGCCGGTGGGATATTTTTCCTGTTGGCCTTTGTATTTTCCTTCCTTTTTCAATTGCTTCTTCTGAGCAATGCTGAGAAGTGGCTCGAGTGTGCGGATGAGCTTGGCAATGTGGGCGTGGAACATTGACGCAACAACCACGCGTCCGTAGAGTCGAGGCATCATGACGGAGTAGAACATCTTGCTAGTCCGGCCCAGAGCACTCATGTCCTTTTGATCGCTGATACTGCCGAGAATCATGTGGAGGATCTCTGGCGGTAGAATCGATATTTTGTCGTTGGCGCTGACCGTGCTGACGTCCAACGACGGGACAGTCGATGTTTTGCCATTGCCCTTGGCCTTTTTGCGAATTGGCTGGTCATTCTTGTCTTTGGCTGGCTCCGATGCTGCAGCTCTCTTCGAAGCTGACGGTTTGGATGCCGACTTGGGCCGAGCCCCTTTTCCAACAGCCTGGACTAGATGGGTATCTGGCTTGTCACTGGCCGGCTGTTGAGTCGGGATGTTTTGCAGACGAGTACTTCTTCTAGTCGCCATGATGGTTCACGATTAATGAGAGAAAAAGATTTGTATCATCGCCACAAGTAAAGTCGGGTTTTCTTTCATGTAAAAAGAGAACGCGACATGCACGGTTAACTTTATATTACGGGAGCCTGGAGGACTCCCATTGGGGGTTTTCCGGAAAAGGAAACACGCGGCATCACGTGAGCCTCTAGCTGTGCTGACCCAAGTCTTTATTGGCCATTGTTTCATGAAAAGGACGGACCAGTATAGGAGTCTGCCTAAAAATTGATTATGACCCTATATGTCTGATTAGGCAGAGAATCGATGCCTTGTGTGTGGTAAAGAATTGGACTGGAGTCTAGACCGGCGATGGAATGGCGCCTAATCTGGCCCATCCATTAATGCTGCTTGTTGAATCGTCACTTTCTTTGGCCTTGAAAAAGTGCTGTGCTGTATTTGCAACAATAATCATGGTGTAAAAGTATTCAAAGATTACGGACTGTAACAGTATTTGAAGGTATGCCGAAGCCTTTCCATTATGTCGCCAGTGTGGGTCGCCGAAGTTTGGCAAGGCGGGTAACAAGATCAGCTTGGCGTTCCAGATTTAGAGGTAGAAGAGCCAAGGGGGATGGATGCATATCCTTCTAGGATTTCTCAGAGAGACAGAATTGTGAGTAGGAGCTTGTGAGTATGTTACGTCCCACGGGTCTGGAGTCAATGTCAATGATCTGCGTCAAGCCAACAAGTGAGTTCAGACAGGTTCACATCTACCCACACAGCTCTCAGGTAGTAAGTAGTACGTATTGAAGTAGTATGCGATCGGGTGCCTTGGGGCAGTGGCATCTTTTGCAGTTGGCAGAGAGGGGGAACATGATGGGTCTTGAATGTAGCAGAAAAACGCATCTCAATTATTTGTTGATTTTGTTCATGCAGCTTGATAGTACCTAGGCATATTTGCTGGGCTGTGATAAACATTATCTTGCTCCTTGAATGTGGTGGGCGAGCTCGGACCTCTTGGGGTTTGAGGCTCTTGATTGCGTCAAAATAAAGACAGGAAAGCAAAGAATCGGCGGACAAGTCACGGACCAGTCAGTACAGCTCTAGGTTAGGTTAGTGGGTAGTAGCTTTTTGGTTTCTTGGGGGGCAGTAACAGCTCAGAAAGAGAGGGAGCAATTGCTAGCCAGCCCCGCGCGTGCTACGAGCCGACCTTGGAGAGGTATTAGCGGCAACAACAACAAAGACTTTGAACAAGATCTACGCCAAGGGCAACTGATTGGCCTTCTGCTTTTTGCTCCCGGAATATTCGAGGTCTCAATCGATTCATCTCGAGGATTGACTGTCGATTTGGTCGTAGTTGTCCAAAACCCCGATCCCAATTCTTCCTATTCCTCAGCCCTCTCCGATCTTGTGCCCCGCAGCGCAGCCTGACCTTGACTTTTTGGCTGGACGGACTGCACTGGTTGATGATTTGCATTCCCTCTGTCCTCAAACTACGCTAATAGGTCCTGCTGGTGCGGTGCCCCCTGCTCATCCTACCCAACGTCATTTGCGACTCTTCACCATCTCAGCTTTCTTTCAAACCAAAACCCCCCCTCCAGTGGCGCCCTCATAAGACCATCACGCGACACCTCAAACGGCGCCGACAAAGATTGTGACGTCCACAATCACGACGCCGACGAAAATCCAAAGCCCGCGACAGAAGCTGTTGTGATAAGATACCCCGTGCCTCGAGCCACACACACGCCGCACAACCACCGCATTTCACACACCGGTCCCCCATTTCCATCATGGATACCAACATGGAGGACGTCAGCCAGCCTGCCGAACTCGCACCGCCCCTACCAACCTCAGAACCCGCGACCATACCGACGCTGGACGGATGGATTGAGAGCCTGATGGCCTGCAAGCAGCTGGCCGAGGCTGATGTTCAGAGACTCTGTGAGAAGGTATGTCCCGGCATACGCGGCCGCGCCACAACTCTCGCACACCCCTATGTGCCTCGAAATCGCACGGCGGCAAACGTATACTGACCCCCATGACACTCTGCAGGCAAGAGAGGTCCTTACAACCGAGTCAAATGTTCAGCCAGTGGTATGTGATATCCCGATTTGTGCCACATTTGGCAATTGCCCTCCTTTCGGATTGCTAATCTTTCGCCGCGGTAGAAATGCCCAGTCACAGTGTGTGGTGACATTCACGGCCAGTTCCACGACTTGATGGAGCTGTTCAAGATTGGTGGACCTAACCCCGACACCAACTACCTGTTCATGGGTGATTACGTTGACCGTGGCTACTACTCTGTCGAAACGGTGACGCTGCTGGTGGCCCTCAAGATTCGATACCCGGAGAGGATCACCATTCTGCGAGGCAACCACGAGTCGCGTCAAATCACTCAGGTCTATGGCTTCTACGATGAGTGCCTGCGGAAATACGGCAATGCCAACGTCTGGAAGTTCTTCACCGACCTCTTCGATTACCTGCCCCTGACCGCCCTCATCGATAACCAGATCTTCTGTCTCCACGGTGGTCTTTCCCCCAGCATCGATACCCTTGACAACATTCGCGCACTCGATCGCATCCAGGAGGTGCCTCACGAGGGTCCCATGTGCGATCTTCTGTGGTCTGACCCCGATGATCGCTGCGGCTGGGGAATCTCACCCCGTGGAGCTGGTTATACATTCGGCCAAGATATCAGCGAGGCCTTTAACCACAACAACGGGCTGACCCTCATTGCAAGAGCCCACCAGCTGGTCATGGAGGGCTACAACTGGTCACAGGACCGCAATGTGGTCACAATCTTCTCGGGTAAGTTGATTCATACCACCAACACACAAATAGTCAGGATTCCTTGCTTACTTCGACACAGCACCCAACTACTGCTACAGATGCGGTAACCAGGCTGCCATTATGGAGATTGATGAACATCTCAAGTACACATTGTAAGTCTTGAGAACTACCCTTTGGACACGCGTTGAAACACAACTGACTGGATTTTCCAATGTAGCCTCCAGTTTGACCCATGCCCACGAGCTGGCGAACCAATGGTCTCTAGACGTAAGTACCCTCTGTATCTCTGGCGGGATGGCTTGTCACATTCCCGGCTTTGTGCTAATCTGTCTTCAGGCACACCGGATTACTTCCTGTAGTCACGTTCTGCGACACTGCCTCGAACAGGCTCTAGGCTAGAGTCTGTAGCCTGGGAGATTATGATGACGAATACGACAGAATCCCTCTTAAAACTTGCAGACCTGCAGGATGAGCGCGACAGGCCACAACATGTTGCGTACTGTACGATTACTCTTCGGCGAAACTCTATTGCTAAGCTCGTGGACCCGCATCGGCGTGACGGGAACTACTCGGCCCGGTAATACAGGTAGAACTGTCAATGTGCGCAGAGTATGGAAAGTGGAGGGGTCCTGGCTATGCCCTCCCAGTGTTCAACCCACGGTTGCAGCAGTCAATGTTTTCGTCGTACATGTCTGGAACAAACGCTAGAAGATGGTAAGCCGGGAAATACTAGAGATAATGATAGATTCTCCTGATGAACCGCAACCTATTTTTCACGACTCGAGACTTGACATTGTCGAAGTGCTGAGGGTTTTTACGACCATTACTTGCTAACAGAAATACGATGTCTTTAGAAGCCAAATACAAGCTTATACACTGTACAATTGCAGAGGAAAAGTTGTGTGACTAATTGTCAGCCGCGTGGTCAATTCAGGAGACTATCTACTTGAAATTGTACAAGGAAAAATGAGAAAAAGGCCATGATGATGATGCTGCTATATTTGTATGTGTAAAACCGCCCAAATCTGGTAGTATTATTGAAAGGCTTTTTTCCGAAAGACCTAATGTGGGGAGATGGGGTTTGGAAGTGAACCGGGGAAAAAAAGAAAAAGAAAAAAGGAGCCCGCTCATGACTTTCTTAGTTCGCCCATTTTCTCATCAGAATCAAGGTCATCAAATTCCGTAGCATACCGCGAGCTTGACAGACTCGGCCTCGGCGTCGCGTCATGGGTCGGGACCGCTCTGTATACACCGTTGGTTGCAACTGCTGACGGCGGGGGCGGCAACGGCAGCGCCTCCTTTTCATCCTCAAAGTCGAGGCCTCCTCGCCACCCCTGCAGGCCGTCACTGGTGGTCCTCTCCACGGATCCCCTCTTGCGGTACATTTCCACGCTCTCTCGGACACTTTCCATCTTGTCGAGCATGTCGGACAAGACGTCGCTCGGTCGCCGCGCCCTGCCGCCGCCTCCGGCACTAGCGCTCGACCCCGTCGTCGGTCGTCCCTCGGCATCGACCATGCCCGCGCCGCCCGCGGCCACCATGTAGTCGGGCTCCTCGTGGATCGTACCATCGGGGCTCGCACCGTACAAGCCGCTGTCGGCGGCGGTTGCGGAAGCGGGGAGCGCAGGCACGGGCGGGAGCGGCATGGACGTGTCGACGCCGCCACCGCCGCCACCGCCTACGCCCACAAAGGGGTCCGAGGGAAACTGCCGCAACATGGGCGAGTAGCCCCGGTACATGCTACTCGGGGTCTCGGCAATGCTGGGGGCGATGGAGCCGACGTACGTATCCTGGGAGGCCAGTGAGGCGTTGGAACGACCAAAGGGGCGAGGATTGGATTTTGAGAGGCGGTTCCGCTGCTTGCGCTGCTGCTGCTGCTGCAGAAGGACGCTGTTGCCGCCTCCCTTCTTGAGCGACGTGGCTGATGCGTTTTGGTACCCGGTGTAGCCGACGTGCAGTTTGCCGTTGTGCATCTTTGGTGACGGGGCCCGGCCCTGCTGCGTTGTGAGAGTATCGCACGATTGGAACGATGCTGGCTGCGCCACGTGGCGATGGTGGTGGTGAGGATGCTGATGCTGATGCGACATGGGCCGCAGGCTGCCATGGGACATTCTGTCTGTAGGCAGCGCTCCCATGTACGAGCCGGGTCCGTTGGCGCCATTGGGAACGTGAAAGCGCCGGTGGAAGCCGCTGAGCAGGTAAAGGTAGGTGACAATCAGGTCAAAGACAAAGTTGAAGACGTAGTAGGCCGCGCGAGAGTCGTACCAGGCCGGGTCGTTCATGGGCCGGGGCACAAAGTTGGTACCGGCGCGGAAGCCAGCGCCGAGGCTCTCAATGGCCGCGACAAAGAGGACAATGAAGAGCTTGGCGCGCCAGGAACCGGAGCCAAACTTTTCAATCACGTACTTGCGCGGCAGGATGGCGGCCAGCACCACAATGGGGATGGGCAAGAAGGCCAGGACCGCCATGTAAGTGCCGCCAAAGAGCTGGACCTTGTGACTGCGCATCCGCGTCCCCTCATCGAGAGTGAAGAAGGACTGCACTGTCGAAATGATGACCATGAGCAGCGAGATGACGACGCTGGCGACGAGGAAGCGGAACACGATGCGTGCGGGCTTGCTCCAGCCAAAGTTGGGGTGGTAGCCGCGCAGGATCCGCTGGGCAAAGAAGAGGTTGATAATGAAGACGAGAATCGTGCCGGCCATGGTTAGGACGCTGGCAGCAATGGCCAGACGTCCATTGGTCGGATAGCCTGCCTGGGCAATGCGCAGCAGGAGCGCCAGGGCCCGAATGAGGCTGAAGGCAAACATCATGGCGCTGAATACGAAGAGGTGACCATGTTTCTTATTGATCTGGAAAATGGCCATGTGCGCCGCCGTTGCTATCAGGAAAAAGAAGGCCAACACGGCACAAATTGGATCGTCAATGGACGGTATGGGTTGGCCGCCCACCTGGGCTGTATCTGGTAGGTAAGGCGGTCCATTGCTGGCTGCTGATTCGGGGGAGGTTGTGTTCGCAGAAGGTGACTGTGCAAGCAAGGGATTTTGTTAGCCGAGTATATCAATCATGTGCAGCAGCAGTTTGTGCAAGCACGTTGTGCACAACGGATATACCACAAGATGGAGCATGAAGGAATATATTCACCAATTCTGGATCCTGAGGAGTTGCCGTTGCCGCCACGCTCGGCGGCGATATTGCAAACCAATCGACCATGATTCTATTTTACTCGTTTGCCATACACATGGAAGAATGTGCCGCTGATGTCGTTATTATTGTGATTTATCGGTGCGGGTTGAGTTGCCGCGCGTAATGTGTTGGTACTGGTCGTCCGGAGTTCCCCCACCGGGTCGGGTTATATATAGATTATAGGGATGTTCCCCTCTACTCGTGCAATCAACAATAAGCCCCTCGAACAGACGCCCAAACGTCTTCAGCTCTCTTTTTTCGATTGTAAAGGAAGTGGAAATATTGCAACAATGCAAATCAACAAATACACATGTAAACGATGAATAATGGTCAGTCGGAAAGGGCAGTCGGAAAGGGCAGAAGGAGAAATTTCAAAAGCAAGAACGAGTAGGGAACAAGCTGCTTGGGGGGAGTCCGTAAATAAGCAGCAGAAACTCAGTCTTCAGATGAACATGGCTTAGCACGTCCTACCCAAGGTAAGCGGCAGATCTTTACACGGCTCGCATCTGAAGAAACCTAAACATTTTTAGCAAAAATGAAAAATCTTAAATATCGGTACACTTCGTCATGATCCCATTGGGGCGGGCGCAATGATGAGTAGTAGGCAGTCAAAATCGGTGCCGAGCCATTGGTGGTACCGCCGCGCAACTCGGTGCCAGTTCTTGTACGAACACCGACCTCGATTACACGAAAGAATTGTGCGAAGGGGGGGCAGGGGTTTGAATCAAATCAACCATCTTCGGACTATTGCCTTTGTTTCACCCGCTTGATTATACACATGGGACCTTGTATAGCTCTGACGAGTCTCTTGGTGGTCCCAGCTCCTCCTCCTCGTTTGCTTTGATACTCGAGATCTTGTGTCAAAGGCCCAACCACCAGGTTGCCCAGCTAGTTCTACTCCTCGGAAAGCATTGTACTTCTTAGCCATCCCGCCACGATCTTACAACTTGCCCTGCCGTGGTCAGTGTAAACTTTCCTCGTGCTTTCCAGACTGGGACTGGATGGCTTGAATGGGTAGATTATTGATAGCGGAAGCATCAGGACCCAACCCAACGGCTCCATTGTTCCCGCGTAGCTTTAACGCTAGATGGGTGGGAAGCTGGATTATACCAAAGTTAGCCTTCCGCCTCAATTGCCGGCCGGCCGGGCGGCCTGGAGGTCAATGGACTTGGCCACAAAGTTTTTTTTTTAGTTTTTTTTGGCCAGTCAAGCCAGTATGGGCCCTCGGAACCCGTCATGAAAATTCAAATACCCCATAGCAATATGTGGAAAATTCAAATACCCCATAGCAGTATGTGGAAAGTTACTTGTACTCGGTCGGTGGTCGGCCACAATGTCCAGCGATAGACCTTTGGCCCGACCAGGACGTCGGCTGACGAAAGATTCTGCCATGGTATCTGTCACCTCAATGTCGTTCTCGTGTGAGGAACTGCTCCTCTTGTTACCAACATAGTAGCTAAGCACAAAACTTACTGTTTTCTGTGGACTTTGGAGATTCACAATTCTGTGCTCAAATTGAAGTCGATGATGCTTTGTAGATGAATCGAATCAATTTACAAGGATCGCAAATTAAATATATATCCTTTAAGAATGACCAACGATAGAGCTTAGTGTTGTCGATGGGTAGCCCCTGCTATGATCAGACAATCATACAACACATGAACGCCAAGCTACAGACTAGTGAAAGTAGCTATTGCTGATACATCTCAATTCGAGGTTGGCCATGATGCATATACACGGGGCATCGTGTCGTACTAGCTGGCTGCAGACAGAAAGCAAGCAACACTTGGGTCTGCCCGTTCATGTTGTCACATGTTGTCCCTAGGGTGGTGCTTCGGAAGTCATCAACATTGGTCTCTGAATACGGTGATTTGCATCGGTTCCAATTAGTCAAAGATAATATCATTAGACAAAGCACACATGCAACTCCAGCCAGTTCCCAAGTTACACATGACTGCTGCACCTGGAGTTCCAAGACATGACCTGCAATGCGGCTTTCAACGCCCTTTCTCCGCCCCCGCAAAATACATATGAAAATCATGGCTATGTTTTGTCTCAGTCCACGAGGCAGCAGGCTTGTTTTGAGACATTTCTTGGTCAATGGCTGGGCAATGCTGTTGGTAGCTTTGGCTAAATGTTGCCCTTGCCTCGCAAAACTTATTCTGCCTGTGGCGAATACAGGAGATCTTTCTCTCATTAAGAACTGCTTGGAAAGAGAGCATGATCCTGAACGAGGTCGTTTGCTTGTTTTCTTGGATACAGCATCAGTCAACAAGTTCGTGGACAATTGCATCGATCTCGACTTTGCCTTGAGCTCTGAGCTTGGACTGACATGAAGGATATTCATGTGGTCCAAAATGCGTTTTGTTCATAGTGGAGGGGAGGGGAGAGAGGGGGGAAAATAAGAAGAAACATTTGTATCATGGAGATATGACGGGATGGGATGCATAGTTTCTGAAATTATCTGCGGGTTAAAGCAACTGTTCCACCATGATATATACTTGGACAATCTGCAGCCAAAGTGATGCCCAAAACACATATGGAACGACTTGATTCTTTTTACTAGACCAATTACAGTCTATGGTAATATGAATTGGTGGTGTTGCTGTTGTTAAAAGTTGCCTCAATAACAAATAATTTCTCGATGTACCATGTGTATAAACCTCTGTACGATAAAGCACTTGCAACATATTTCATTGCAACTTTCAATTGATAAGGCGTCAATCAAGACAAAGAACGAGCCGTGAAAGATCAATCACACAATAGGGGAACTAATGAGAAAGAGGGGGGAAAAGTAGGGGAGAAAATATATCTCATTATAATTTCGATTCAATAAATCAAAAGGCCTCATATTGGCACGTAGACTTCGTGCAGCGCCATATATACAATAAGCAGTCGTGCTATAAACCAGGATACATATCTTACTTAGTTGTTATGTAGCTGCTAGCTTACCAAGAAGAAAAAGAAAATAGGTGAGCGAGTAGAAAGAAGCAGAGCAGGTGGTGGGTCTCCTTCACTCTGCCAAGCTCGCCTTGGGCCTCCTGACGCAACGCAACGAAACACAGACTCCCGACTGTCCTAGCGCGGGCCCCCCAAACCCAAGCTTCAACTACTAGCCAACTAACCTAGCTATCTGTCTGCTTGCTGGCGAAAAAAGAGACAACTTCACCCTCCCGAAAAGCTTCTGCCTACAGAGACAACCAAAAGCCTTTTTCCTCCCCCTACCATCGCCCGACGACCAAGCGACTCAACTCGAGTTTCCCAAGCCATCACAGACAACAAATCCGAAGCAACACCCACCGAAACACCTTAGCAATCATGGAGCTGTCCGATATCTTGTAAGCAAAAGAGACAAAATAAGCTCCTCGAGCTTTAGCTGGTCCTGCCCAATTGTCGAAATCCAAAGCTCTTTTTTTGGCATCTAAAGGGCCACTCTTGTTTTTCCCAATGGATACTTCCATCGACATGTGGCGCATCGCATCGCGTCGCGCCGCCTTGCCCCCAAGCAACGAATTTAGATTGCTAACAATGGCTCTTCTTTCTGCAGTCGCGTCGTCAACTTGGCGGTTGGTGTAATCATGATCCTTGGTGGCATCTCGCAATTCTTCACCGAGGCCAACGGATTGTACGTATTTTTCTCCATCTCCCCTCGTGCCCCCGTCGTCGCAATGTACAGAGACAAGAGAACTTGTATTGCGATATTCAAAGAGGAGGGTGGGTGTTTTAAGCAGACAGAAAAGCTGACCTCGGGATATAGCCAATCCTTCATCATTGGTGTCTACGTCATCCTCTTTGGTGCCGCCATTGGCCTCCTCGAATTCCAGATCCCGCCTCAGGTGTCGCGATACGCCTCGTTTCTCTTCTCCTTCATTGGCCGTGGTATCTGTACGTATTTTCGCTTCGAGACTGTCCCTTTTCTTCCCCCCTACCACTCAAACCGCAAACACGCAAAGTGTCTCTTTCTTCCCTTTTTGCTGACCCCGGGAAATACGTCTTCTACAGTCTACATCTTCATGGGATCCATTCTTCTCGGCGGTGGCGTCCTCCGCATCATTGCCGGCTCCCTCGTCGGCCTCATCGGCGTCGGCTACGCCGTCCTCGAGTTTATCCCCTCTATTGAGCCCCCGGCCAACATGCGCGAGGCCGACGCCGGCTGGGGTGCCGAGCAGGTCTAAAACAACACAACGAGGCCTGTTCCTCTTTCTCTAGTCGTTGAGGGAAAAGAAAGAAAAGAAGAAGATATTAAACGGATAATCTCCCTCACTTGAGATTCCTATTGGGAAAAACAAAGTGGCAAGGGGCAGTCCCGCATTCTTTTTATTTTTGGTACACACGACAAGAAATCATGTATCGCAGTATCATGTACCATAGCTGTGATTGCGGGCGGGGAAACACACCGAGGCTTTCTAGCATGCCGTCATGAAATTTGGTTTCAAAGACATTGGGGGACAAAATGAGGATGGAGTTCAGGAGAATAGAACTGTATAACTGTATACCAATGGAGGGCGGGTTCCGTGGTCTTGGCACGGGCGGTCTTGGGCTTGATTGTCAATCTATGTAGGCATGTATAAACAGAACAGCTATGTAAATGAATGGCACGATTTGATGGAGGAATAGCACTTGATCCGTTCACGTACGTGGGTCAATCAACAGTTGAATAGGCGACAAATGCGCTGTTTATATTGGTACTATTTTCGATAAACCAAAATATGGCACTCAAAAATGCCCTCGACCAGCTCAGCAAAAACTGGCGTTCCCTGTGCTCCTGGCCATGATGCTTTGACGTCGTAAATTAATAAATGATCTTCTAGTAAAGATATGCTTCCAATTCCCCCCAAAAAGTTTAACCCTTGATTGCTCCCCGCCCTTGTCGCCATGTATAAGAACCACTCAACCAATTTTCCTTTTATTTTTTGGATTCGCTGTTTTTTTTTTGGTTCATCTCGGTTCGCTTTTCGGCCTGCTTTTAGCAACCCTCGAATCTAAACCACGCCCCTCGAGTTCAGAAAATTGTCGTTTCGTCATGTACTGTTATGCCTACCCATATTTATTTTCCATTGAGCGCCGCCGACAAGAGAAAATATAACGTCGTCAAAGTGGTATCCTGCTGCCAGGTATTGAGGTATCTTTGTTTCCTCTTCTATTTTAGCCATGAGGTTTGATCTCGTGTTCCTCATAGCAATGATGATGGTCCGTCAGACCAATGTCGAATGAGATTGGGTTTTCAGTCACCTAGAGCAGCGAGCTCCCGCTCTTTGGCAGCTAGGATCTCTCTCATTCTCTCGGCTTCCTGTCGAAGCGCTGCCCTACGATCGGCCTTTTCCCGCTCGCTCTCGTTTATCGAAGGTAAGTTTGGGATCGCCGACTGCGGGATGGGGCTCGGTGCAGAATACAGTGTGCTTGCTGGTGATCTCAACAGCCTCAAAGACTCAGCAGCATCCTCCATCGGGTTCGAAATGGGACTGTGTGCTGATGCTGGAGGGTTGAGAATCGATTTGATGGACGAGAGACGTTTTGCGCTCTGTCCTATTTCGCTCTGAGGGGGTTCCGAGTCAGCTGGAGAAAAGGAACGTTTCCTCGAAGGCGACAAGAAGGATGCTGGCGACAAAGACGATTGTCGCTCGCTCAGAGCAGCAATCGACGTTAGTGGTGCGAGGCGGTTGTTGTCCGTCAATGAATCTTCCCGACCATCCATCGATTGAGGAGTGACTGCATTGTGGTAGGCTGCCAGATCCGAAGATGGCATAGGCGTCGAGGTTTGGCTGTGACGCACTGGTTCAGGCAAAAGGGTCATGGGGTGCTCGTTCCGCCGACGGAACCCAAGATTTATCGATCCATCTGCATTCGTACTGCCCCTTTCCTCCGAACTTGAGTATTGAACTGTCTGCTCGACCGATTCCATTGGTGTCCCCTCCTCCGAGCCGCCTTGCGACACGGGGATAACTCTCTTACGCCTCTTGATGATGGCCTTCTTCATAGTGACAGGTCGGTGGACTCCATGCAGTTTGTAGTACAGACCTATAAAATTAAATGATCAGAGAGAACCCTTGAAGAGCGTGGTAAATCCGGGATGACTAACCGCAAGCATTGCATATCGTGTGGCCGGTCTCATCACGGCGCCACAGAGGTGTCACGGTTGTACCGCAATTCCGACAGGCAATAACAACCGTGGTATTCTGACCATTTGCCTCTTCAGCAGCCACATCGATTGGCTGCGGCCCACTATCCACGTCCTTTTCACGGGTCGACGGGTCCTGATTCTGCAGACTATTGAGTTGTGCACTCTTGGCTACCCGATTGTTAAAGGCCGGACAGCCACTGCAGCCCACTGCACCACCTGTGCCATTGCAACGACCTCCGCCAGGACAGGATCCCGACTGAGTCTGATCGGCAGCCACGTAGGTTGCGCCATTGGTCTGGCTACAGGGCTTTGGTGATGTCTGCTCGGGCGACTTTCGCGAAGTGGACGATGCTGCTACAACTGTAGGAGGCCGCTTTAGATTCGTAGGCCGTTGCGAATTCCTTGCCTTTAGATAAAGCCCACAAGCATTGCAGATAGTGGCGCCCTGGGGAGATCGCCTCCATAACGGCGTTCTAGTAGTGCCGCAATTGCTATTTCTCAATTAGACCTGAAAGTGTCCAAGATGATTAGTCTAGGCCTTACCTGCAGACTTGACCGCTTTGGCCGGTTGAGGGAGTTGTACTGGCTTTTGCGCTGGCAGTCTTTTCGTCGTGTAGAGTGCTATATGGCACTGGCGACGGGCTGAGCGATGTAGCCATGTCCCGCCCAGAGGTCGTAAAACTTTCAGTGCCCGGACTCCGCGATCCGGCTGAAGAGGCATAGGCAGCATCGTTGGAGGAAGACGGGCCTTGCGACTCTCCCATCGATGTCACCGGGCGGGTTGGCAGTGCAGTGCGCATTGTTCCGGTCTCTGCTGTCGTCGTTATTTGTGGTTTTGATTGTATGGGAAGGTCAACGTCCATGATATCTTAGGTTAGTTGTGAAGTAAAGGACCCTGCAATCCGGATATAAGAGGGACGCAGGTGATCGATCGACAAGCGGGTGGTATGGCGTCAAATCTTAGATTAGAAAGAAAAAGACCAAGTCTCCTGAATCATGCAGTCTACGCTCGAGCGAGACCCGGCAGTTCGCGGTAACGAAAAGCGGCTCTGAAGCAACGAGACGAAAATCCAGCGGCGCTCTTGTGACCGATGGGCCCTCAGCTTTTGCAAGGCGAATGGGCAGGCAAGAGATTGGGGCGTTGACCAGAGCGCGGATGGCTCAATGGCGGTGCACCGTCCTCGTCGGTGCCGAGGACGCCAGTCGATCGTGTTGGCGATAGTCCAGTTGACTAACGAGAGTGGGTTCCAGAAACGGGATTCCGTGTTTATACGTATAATATATACGTGGCTTGCAATGTGTGTGGTTTGCGATATGTATGGTGACGAAGAAGGCAACAAACTACTCGCTGGGACAGACGACGAAATAGATGAAGTTGTGTAAATCGAAGGGGGCGAAGCAAGGTAGGATAGGCCAGGCCGCCGGGCAAGGTCGGACGTCGGATTATTGAAGTCAGATGTTCAGGTCTGTGAGTTCTCGGAGATTCCTGTTGGCGTGGTTGAAGGGACAGGGAGTAACCGTGGTCGAGGGTCGGTCAGACGAAAATGGCCGTCGCGGTGTTGGCGGAGGTAGCAGACGGATCGCCGAGATTGATTTGATTTGATTGATTTGATAGCAGCAGCAGCAACAGCAGCAGGATTGACAATGCACTGTAAGCAAGGCAGGCACGGACGGACGGATTTATTACTTTTCTGCTCTCAAAGGCTTGTGCCACCTAGGCAGGCGCATCAAATCAGGTCCAGATCGTACGGTTTAAGGTATGAGAGGAGGGAGAGGTAGAGAAAGGGAATGAAACGGTGGAAGTCAGTTTCTCAAAGTCCGCCACTGCTGCATTATCAAGCAACCGGCAAGCATGTATTTCACTACTTCAACCCCCCCAAGGGACAATGACAGATGGACAATCTGTTTTTTTGCCAAGTGTGGTTTCGCAGTCAACGTCAGAACGTGACAAGACAAGCAAGCTCCTGGAAGACCAATGGCTGCATAGAGTTTTATGAAATCAAAACCACACACACCCGCGATGCCGGAGGGGGAGAAGGGAAAGTATCTACAACCACTTGACTTTGGGGTTTTCCTCTGATCTCACTGCTTGATCCAAGTGGGTTGCCGATCGGGGTAAGGGGGGACAAAGTGAACAACAGATGCATTTCCCAAGACAAAGCCCCAGGACTAGACACGATATATAAGCAACCACAGACTGATTACCAAACAAGCACAAGAAATTTTTCTTCTCTTCGTTCTCTCTTCTTTGTGATTCTGCAACTCTTTTCTATTTTCCGCAGGCGAGCGAGCGAGACAAGACAGACAGAGAGAGCGTGATCCCAGATTACCCAGATTCCCGTTAGATGGGAACATCATCCCTGTTCTGTCGTTGTTCTCCCTTTCGGTCACCCAAGGCATCCACCGGGAGGCCAAAGGTGACCAATCAGAAAAGAGTCATTTCGAAGCATTTTCGCTTCCAGGGCCGCTAGAGAGCGGTGGAGGGGGCCACCTTGGGTCGCTTTTTAGCCCGCTTGGAGAGACTGACAGGCATAAGGGATGCAGGATAATGAGCGAACGTTCAACGAACAAAGAACTAAAGCCAGACAGGCAGGGCGGGTCCCCGGATCAAGGTTCATGGCACTTTCCACGATGGCCAAGGGTACCTGGGCCATAAGGAGCAGTAGTAGTGTAGTGTATTCCGAATGCACAGTAGTGTTGAAAAGCCTCTGCCCCTCGCTTTCGGCGCTTCGGCCGGAGAAGAATCCAGAGAGGGCCGCCCACCTGCCTGCGGAAAAAGAAGCAAGATAGAGAGAGAGAGAGAGGGAGAGACAGGCTGGCTGACTGGCTGGCTGGACGGGTCGACGCCCTGAAACTTTTGCGGAGCATTCGCTCACGATCTATCCGGCAATATTACGTGATCCCCTCCAATCGCTGACTGTGCGGCGATGCGCCCCCTCCAACCCAATATAATGTACGAAATGCACCACAAACAGATATCCAGCAGGCCCTCCCCTTGCCAATTAGGATTCCGCCCATCTTGTTATTTGTTGGGCCGTGAGGAGTTCAGGGTCTTGGGGGAGGAGCTGAGCTCTCGCGTGATTGCCGGCAATGTTGCACCCTGGTAACACACACTGGATAAGATGGATAGAGATATCTTGGTCCACATGCATACCGTGGATGTACGGATCTGGCTTCCGGAGGAGGGGGCGCGGGCGGTGCGTCGCAACACCATTGGGGGGGAACAGCCGTTCTGGCATCCAAGCAATAATGTCAAATATGATCTGTTTACCGGCGATCCTGTCGCGGCAACCATATCTGATTCGCAGTGCCCGTTTCCTGCGGGGCGACAGGTGTTATGATTATCGCCGAGTTCTCTCGTACGACATGGGTGGTTGAGAAGACGAGGAGGAAGTCGTTGGTGTCGTGACACCATGGAATTTCCTCAGGCGACAGCGGCATTGATAACACACACACGTATAATACACGACTATATACGCAACACCAAATGCTCGTGTGCACTCCCCCCAATGTAGCAGTAGGGCTGGGTCGGTGTGAGATCCCATCAGTCGCATCCGAGCGAGAGGGTTGTAATCTCCAACCCGTGTTACACGACACCCTTTTCTCTCGCGTAAATGTACCGGACCACTCAATTTCCATATTGTAGTAGCATTCATGGCAACGCGGCGCAAGATGGGCGACGCTATTGGGAGATGGTGTGGTAGGCGCCAAGCTTTTTTATCAGTGCCATCAGCTGCAGGTCCCTTGGGGTCGGTCGAGATAAGATTGATCCGTGTCGGTTGTAATCAAAACTGGGGCTTCGCTTCTGGAAGCCCATCAGCCAATTTTGGGCCTGCCCAATAATGACCCGCGTTTGAGCTGACGACGGTCGGCCGAGACTCGAGAGTCACCATGGAACTGAGGAGACGAGGAGACAAGAGGACAAGGGGGGGAAAAGCAACCCGACAGATCAAACTCGGTGGTACTTTTGCTCAAATGCCCGTATGATTGATTGAATGTACAAGTCGATTTTAATTCGAATCATTGCAAAACGCATCTCCTCTTTACAATAGGTACGTATATGCAAAGGTCATGATGGCCGGTAGCTACCCCGGAGCCATCGGCCCGCTGACGTACATGCTGAACCGAACCATTAGACGTACTCAACTGACTCGTGTAATCCGGAGAATTTTTCTTAGAATGAACTCTCTTATTCATCAATGTGAGAACCGACCGCAACACCCACTTTTATTTTTTTATTTCATTTTTTCTCACTTGGTCTCGGCCCTAATTTCTGCAACCCAGCCGAGGCAGACGGAGCTCCACAAACTCCGAGGATAGGCCTCGGTGGGTGCCGCTTTCCCGCGGCCGAGACCGGTCCTGCCAACTCCATGTTTTTGGGTCTCGGCCAACCGTGATGATATAATGTGTCTTGGTTCGGGCAACGATCAGCAATGCGGCACGGCTATCAATGCAAAGTACGCGCCTAGCGCCTAGCGGATATATCAATTTCTTTTGTGCAAGTGACGTATCGAGGAGGACAATACTTGAGCAAGACATCATCATCATCACCACCAACTTATCTTTCACGGTTTATACACGTTTTGAGGATTTCGTAGTAAGCATCGCATGTTCTCTTTTCGAGCAATAAATATACCCTTCCGTTCTCTTCAAGAATACCTTGGCGTCG
Source organism: Pestalotiopsis fici W106-1 (assembly GCF_000516985.1). Lineage (NCBI taxonomy): Eukaryota > Fungi > Ascomycota > Sordariomycetes > Amphisphaeriales > Sporocadaceae > Pestalotiopsis > Pestalotiopsis fici. The sequence goes on along the minus strand of NW_006917093.1, from coordinate 5,135,397 downwards.
TCTCCTTCTTCAGAAAATACAGCATATGCGAGCAACTACAAATGCAAATGAAACAAAGGCACCAACTAATGTAATGTGCCGCAAACCATTAAGATCTCTGTGGCGCATGCGGCATTCCCTAAACACTTGAAGCCCCTATTTCATCCATCAGCTTTCAATATCGCTCTTTCCATTGATATGAGCCTCTCAAGCATCCGGGTCACTCTCTTCTGATTCTGATTCCGGTTCTAATCCCATCTGTCCTACCAACGCCATAACCTTGTCACGGGCAAAACAGACGATAACCATGATCATCAAGGCGAACCACTGGCGTTGGTTATTCGTGTCCATATCCAGGTTCATCTGGAAAAATGGCTCGGCGTTCTCATCTGAAGCATCCAAGTGAACGACAATAACGTTGTGCTCCATTATGGCGAAGCCGTAGACGACCGGGGCCTTTGGGTAGTTCTCCAGGATTGTAGGATTGCCTTTGGCCGCGGCGTTCCTCTCATCTTCCATGACCTCTCGCCATCGGGCTCCCATTTCATGCATATTTTCGCGAATTTCCGCGACTGCAGCCGTCTGATTACGTAGATTGGTAACAGCAAATGCCGTGACAGTCTGGGGGACTGGAAATTGTGGAAGTTTTCCGTCTTCCCAGGCCCAATGGCTGGCCTTTTCGAGAGCTGGCTTCAGAGCTTTGACATATCTGGCTCGAAACCTCCGTTCATCATCAGCCTTGTCGACATGGTCCTTCCCCGCGTCTTGCTGCTCCTCAATATACTCGTTACGTATGTCTCGGATTCTGGACTGGACCTTAACCAGATTCATGAAAATCTTGGACCCTAGAGAACGCATGAGATCATCGGAAAAGAGTTCTGGAGTCATGACAAAATCCTGTACATACCGTGAAAGTCTTGACCATCTGTGTGCTCGTAGATTCGTGGCCAATTACTTGCCTCTCTGGTCTTTCTGTAGAATAGACCATTCGGAATTGGGAAGCCTCTGAAATGGCCAGCCCAGGTATCTGGCAGCAGAGCAATGTTTCCTGGGTTGCTGGAGATTATATGCAACTGTCTTGTCTCCTCGCGCAAATCGAGAGCGCTGGCATTTGGGGTCTTTATGCCACTGGTTGAATGCTTCTTTTTGCCTTTTTTGCTACCCTTTTTGCTACCTTTTTTGCTGTCCTTTTCATCCGAGGAACTATCATCGGATTCCGAGCTATCAAATTGTCGAGTCCTCTTGGTTTCACTTCCACTGACGCTGCTGCTGCGGGCACGTTTTTTATTGCCTTTGGAGGTGCTAGCACGCTTTTTCTTCGATGGGCTTTTCTTGCCCTTGGGAGTCCTGGGTGGGAATCGAGTTGGACGAGGAGGAGCGGTGTCCCCTTCGGCGAGTACATCGCCAAGACCCTCATCGTCGCTGTCATCTTCCGATTCCTCTACGGCAGAAGCACGAGATTTAGGACGCGTTGGCCCAATGGGGTTCCGAGGTGGTATGGGAGGCGCAGTTTGATGCTCCGGTTTCTTTTATTGGGTTCGTCCACTTAGTCTCCGGAGCCTTTTCGCATCATGGGGCGCAATTCGAGGTGTCAACTCACAGTAAATATCTCTTCGTCGGAACCCACATCCCTCAGATCAAGAGGTTCGTCGATTGGCGCAAGCATTGACATGTTGGCGAGGAAAGGCGTTGTTCCCTAACGTCTTGATATTTAGTTTGTAGGCGAACGACAAGAGAAAAGAGGTGGAGTGCACGATTCGAGGCTCTGTGAGGTCAAAGTCACACCACAACAAAAATTGGCAGGCGGTGATGAAAACACGATTGCTGGGCCAGTCGCCAAATGCAGGTTGGTTGGCGCTGAATTGCGTTGAAAGGAGATGAGATGAGGAAGTTTTGATGTTGGGGAGGATGCAAGGTGTAGAGTTGTTATGCCACGCTGCGTCTTTGACAAGGACGAACAATGGAGATTGGTGATTTGCCGGAAAAGAACATCTACAGGTCAATCCTGGGCCTAGGGAGGTAGGTAGGAGTCGACCGGCTGCCTCGATTATTCGGATTGTCGGTCAGTTGGTCGATTCAACTGGCAGTTGGGTACCTGGAAACAGGCCTAGGCAAGCACTTACCTCGTTACTATTCTTCGAGTCCGGATGCGGACGCGCAAATCTGATTTGCATTGTTGCCAACAAAACTCGTCATTGTTCTTTTGAAACACTGCATTTTACGAATCTATTATGGCATGTACCGCGAGTGTCTGCTAATTGAAGATATTGGTTATCATTATTGATAGTAGTGATTGGGTCTATCGGGATGGCAGGTTTGACTTACCGCCCATGCAGCGACTGCCATTGACTTGATGAGAACATGTATGGCTCAATCTTGTATTACCTGCATTAAATGTTGTCTCCTGCACAATGTACAGTGTCTGGCGTGCAGCATATCTTTTCGTGCAAGAATCATGCAACATGATACAACTAATCATGAGCATATAAAATCAAAAGAAAAATGTAATTAGACTCAATATCGACCAACATTGGTTCAATGTTTGTAGGTCATTTACAGCTTTGTCAGTTTACAAAAGGCACACATATGGGGGGGTTGATGTGGTGAAGGTAGAGTTATCTGATGGAAGTATGGAATAACAGGGATTACACAGACCCATTTTTATTCGCTGCAGACCTCAACTAGCGCTCCCGCTCAATGCTGCAGTGCTATGTACGTACCTTTCAGCTTAGCTCTTTTCAGTGGGACATCTTTGGAAATTTCCGTTTCAATTGATCGAAAGCGCGACGCGCCCAGCTAAAGAGTTTCGACCTACCCACCCACCAGCTGCATCCCTAGAGGTTCCTTGCACTTGATTTACGCAAAACTCTGGGACACGACACTGTTCATTCTTGCGCCTCTTCGCTCCTTGCAATCGCCCCTCTTCCACTTCTGAGGGACATTTGCATCTCGTTTCTGCCTCCCAGAAGGCGACGCCTTGGAACCTGTGTTCACCGTGTTGGTGGCCCTTTTACAAGCTTCATAGCAAGGATCCCGATTTCGTCGAGCTACGTCACAACCCCCAGGCATCGACACCAGATTGATACGAGTAATGCGCCATCACTCGTAACCACCAATCGAGAGCCATGGCGACCGATTACAGCAAATTGAAGGTGACTGAGCTCAAGGCGGAGCTGAAACGACTCGGGCTGCCTCAGAATGGCCTCAAGGCTGAGCTGGTCGCCCGCTTGGAGGAGGCCACTCTAGAAGCCACTGAGGCGACTGACCAGGAGGCGGATGCGCTACCTATTGCCGAAAACGATGAAGTCAATGAACAAGTCCCCGAGGAGAATGAAAACATCATGTCCGAGGCCGCCGAGCTACCTGCGCCGCTGTCCGACACAGACCCTGACCAAGCCGAACAAAATGTGCAGCAAGCACCGTCTACCCAAGATGCAGCTCATCCCCGCCAGGAGCAGCAAGTTTCAAATGATGCCGAAGGTCAATCCGATGTGCCTCAAGAGGATATTCCATCCCAAACAGCACAAGATGAACAAGTTGCCAAGCCCATTGGCGAGGAACCCCCGCAAGAGGTCCCAATGACAGGCGTGCAGGACTCATTCCAGGACAACATGTCCTCGAAAGACACAGCGGCACCGGAGCCTGAGTCTGCATTGATCGCAGAAGCTGCGCAGCCTATCGTGGTAACAGACTTTGCCACTTCAGAGCCTCAGCCGCAGGTCTCCATCCTAGCTTCGTCTTCGAGTGCCACCCCAATGCGACCAGCAGATATACTTCAAGACTCTCAGAAAAGGAAGCGACGTTCTGCCAGTCCGCCCCCGAGCCCCGACGGTACCAATACAAAACGAGCACGACTGGATAGCGAGCAGCCTAGGCTGGCCGCAGAGCAATCTGAAACAGAAAACAAAGAAGTTGTGCAAACCGAGCCTGGCGTGCAGACAGACACGCATATGGAGGATGCACAATCAGGCGTCCCCGCAGACCAAGAGGACAACACACAGGATGCCAATGGACCAGAGCCCCCGGACGCCCACAAACACATGGGTGGAGATTCGGAAAGGGCAGGTTCTGCAATGGTTGATGATGTCAAAGAAGTCTCGCAACTGGAGAATAGCACAGCCATGGGTGGCTCTCTTATTGACTCCCGCCCGGCAGAGGAGCCTGAGCACGATGTGGAACCCTCCATTCACCCTGCCACGACTGCCTTGTACATAAAGAATTTTATGAGACCTCTGCGTCCACAGGCTGTAAAGGACCATCTTCTAGACCTTGCCACACCGATGGGTGTCGAGATTGATGATCAGACAATCCCAGAGTTTTACCTGGACAACATTCGGACTCATTCTTTTGTGCTTTTTAATTCCGTTGCTGCTGCCAAGCGCGTAAGAAACGCATTGCACGACCGTGTCTGGCCAGACGAGACCAACCGCAAGCCTCTCTGGATCGATTACGTACCTGCAGAGCGCTACCACGATTGGGTCCAGATGGAGCTGTCCGCTGGTGGTGGTCGTGGCTCCGGTAATAGATACGAGGTTGTCTACGAGCATGATCGCGATGGCAACGTTACTGCCAATCTCGAGCAAAGCGATGCAGCACCGCCGGCATCCAAGCCTCCCCCTCCCGGAGAGCGGAAGCAGTCAATTCCAACAGGTCCTTCCCGCGGCCTGACGGGCATCGAAGGTGCACCAACTGGCCCCAGAGGTTTCCAAGGAGGTAGCCGACCACAAAGCTATGGATCAAGAATGGATAGAGGTGGCGGCGAATACAAATCAACATCGACACGCCCTTCGGTAGCCTTTCAGCCTGTTCCCGAAGACCTCGCCCAGCGACGTCTTGACGCCATCAGACAAGCCAAGTCGCGAGACTATGATCCTCGCACCGATCGAAATAAGGAATACCGACGCTACTTCTTCGAGACTGGCCATCAGCTCGTTGATCGTGGCCCGGAGATATTCCTGGGCATTCGACCGCCCCACCGTGAGCGCGAGCGTCGGCAAGAACAGGAGCGCGATGAACGCCGTCGTGGAGGCCGAAACCGCAGAAATGGAAGACGTGGAGGCAATGGCGGTATGCCCATGCATCACGGTGTACCTAAGGGTGGTGACCGTTATCGTGGAGCAGCAGCAGATCGCGAAGAGCGAGGCAGTCGAGGCCTAGATCGCTATCGAGGCGAAAGCTACCATCGCCATTAAATGGAGGCGTGGCTAAAAGGACAATCGCTCGACACCAAATCAAGTTTGTCCGTGGAAATGGTCTTTTTGAAGGATGAAATTTTACGTCAAGGACGTCAAGACACCCTCGAAAGGCTGGGATACTTGTTGTCCAACCCAATGCCGCAGAGGTGGAAGGTACGAGGATCAGAACATACGGAGGGGACAACACCAAGTCATTCAAACAGAGCCCATCTTGTTCAGCTTCTAAATCATACTGCTTGTGAGCTTTGGAAAATGGAGTTCGGTAGAGGTGGAGGTTACGAGATGATACCCAGACAAGATGCTGTCTCACCAGCGAGGCTGGGTGTAAAAATTGTGAAAATGTACAAAACAAAACCAAATCAAATCATTGCAGCAAAACTGCGTATTCATAGTTTTCGGTACTTGAAGTGAACTCACAAATGATTGACCAAGGCAGTTGCCCACCACAGGCACAGGCATCGAGCGCGTTCATGTTTGCTTCCAGGAACAAGAGGCGCCAGGCGTTTAGAATGCGTCCAGATACTAGGTGTTCATGGAAGAGAGTTTTCATCATTACCAAATACATTTACTTTTCTATGTCTGATTATAAAGATACATTCCAAGTTGCCTGAATTTCAACAAGAATACATAACCATTTCTAATCATCGCTTTCTCGATATCGATATTGGACGAGAAAAGCGGCGCCCATTAGTCGTGGCAGAAGTGTAAGGAACTTTTTCGTTGGCCGCCGAGCCATTCACGGTGGGCTGTCTCAGCTGCATTTTTCGTCGGCCCTTTTCCATCATCTTTGATCCCTTTTCCATGCCTCCAAGACGTTCAATGATGCGAAGGAGACTGATAGTAAAGTTCGCTACCCAAAACACCAGACCGGTCAGGATGCAAGCTGCCAGAGCTCTGACGAGGGATAAATTCAACTCGTCGCTCGATGTCTCCAATGCCTGAAACGCCAAAGATGCACTGGCTGCCTTGAGTATAATAAAGAACAGGTCTAAAAGTGTGAGTGAGACCTTTATTATAGGACGCCGTAGGCCCAGCGGCGCACCGAATATATCGTCAAATGTCATGTAAAAGACGTAGGGGATCGAGAGCGAGTCGACCGACATGGCAAGAATTACCTGGCCCTTCTGAGCCAGTTCCCACTGGTTTGTAGCGGTATACCACCAGTGTGTCCGGTACAGTGTCGTGGCAATGGCCAAGGAAGATATGGTGCTACCCAGCACAAGTAGTCGAAATATGAGTTGTGGTAGAGGGTTTACAAAGAACCAATTGTGGCGCCTGGACACCACATTCGAGAGCTGCTGCTCCAAGTAAATCGGCGAGCCTTGAGGCTGCGCTTCCAGCTCTTCAAAGCTGATGGTATGGTGGTTCTCGGGCGCATAGTGCGGTGCCGTCTGTAATAAATGGCGCCATTTCTTGTACGGGTCCTCGCCGTACGGCCGAAAGCTGACGGCCTTGGGAATGACGGGCGAAGCGCTGCGCAGGTAGTCCAGCTCACGGCCGGGACGATTGCTCTTCTTAAGGAGCCAGGCGGGGCGTCGATGTCGCTTGATGAGTCTCTCGTCGACCCAAGACTCGAAGGCTCCGTGTGAGGAGACACGGCGAACCATGCCCTGCCGAGGCGGCTCCTCGGGGATGTCCTCCCACGTGACAAAATCATCGTCTTCGTCAAGCCTCGCGAAAGGCGGGACGACACGGACGGTCATGGCTGGACCAGAATTAATATGAAAAGTCTTTTCTCTAGCTGGTAGAAATAAACGAATGCGTGGGTGTTGTTGTTGCTGCTGCTGCTGTTTGTAGCAGTCATCTCATTTTGTGCGACCCCCACTGATTGGTCTCCTGTCGCAATTTGAACGTAGATGTGAAGCGAATCGTCTTTGGCGCAAAGCAGCGACAGGGACAAAGTTGGAAAGGAACTGGGTGTCTCGGCAGGAGATCAAGGTTTCTTTTGTCGTTTATTGAAGCGCCGGTGGTCCTGAATGAATGCTGATGGAGCTTTGGTCCCTCCCTCGCTCAATCCCTCTCTTGTCGTAAATGGGCGCGTACCTGCCAAGCTCGCCGCAGTCAAGAAGTGGACTCTGGGCCTCTGGAGCTCACCAGTCGGGGTTCTAGGTGGCTGGAGGGTGTTGAGCTGAGCAACGCTGAGCAGAGCAGAGCAGCTCACCTTGAAGTCGGGGCTGAGTGTGCTCCGGCCATTAGTACGCACAATCTAATCTGATGATTTGTAGGTCGAGCAAAGGAAAAATTTAAGGTTCTCAATCGCTTGCGTCACAGAAATTCAGCCAGCGAGCAACCAACTTGCCAACCAACCTACCAGCCGGTCGTGCACGCGCGGGAACCAAAAGCTCTGTCTGTGCTGACGCTGGATGGACAAACGACACCACCATTGGAGTGGGCAGGGCAATCCACTTTTAATTGTTACTGATGGTCCCACATGTCGGTGGTTGGCCCATGTACGTCGTCTAACCTAACCAAGGTCCAGTCGCTAGGCTAGGCTAGGCTGTCTGTCTGCTGCCCGGTGCCTGTTTTTTTGTTTGTCCCGCTCGGAAAGAGGAAAGGGTGATGATCAAAAGCAAGGATCTAAGCGTTCGCTAGGCTCAAATGTTACCCCGGAGACTTTGGACCGCCCACTAAATAAGAGGTACGTGCAGCGGGTTTATTTTTCGTGGTTGTGATCATATTCCGTCGGAGGCCTTGGGCGAGCACTTTCCTATATGCAATTCAAATTTATTGTCTGAGTAATATGTAAAAGTGCTCTGGAGTCATATGTATGCTCATCTTATCAATTACTTCTCGGTGCGATATTCAGAGTTATGAGTATTAAAAGTGTGTTGAATCCTTTGGCGAACTAGCCTGTCATATTCTCATGTAGTTGCGTGACGAGCCTTGAGCTCACGCTTCGCAACTGGAACCAAATATGTGGGTTACATACTTAGCTTCCAAGGTTGGCACATGGGGCTGTTCCGTTAATGTGTAAGTACTTGGACCCATCAGCACATTGATAGTGATGCGCGCCCAAGTAATAAGTGAAGCATGTCAGAAAAGAAGACTTGCGAGCTGATTTTTTGGGATAGCCTCGTTGGCCATGAATGTAAGTTCCACGGCAGTCTGGCAAATACCTCCAAGTGATGGGTGTTACATGATCTATCATCTACTACTCATGTATCGAGCCATTCAGTAACTTGACCATTGCCTTGTCCGCCCCAAAATGGTGAGGCATCAGCAATGTACTATCGTGTTATACTAACAGACTAGTGACTACTGCCAATGGTTTCAGCCTCTGGATGATCGGAAAATAAATGGCTAAATGATGGGGATTGGCAATGCCCAAAGGAGATCCATGCACTGCGTGTTTGTGGCCGCTCTGAATGTGTCATTCTTATCAGGTTAGTATCGAGAAATCAACATTTTTGCTGGGAAGCCGCTTCGACGTGACAGAATAGTACATGGAGGAAGCCAGGCAAGTACACCACTACACAGTACATGGAGGCTAGACTGGGGGACCCATCGACGAATATGGGGTAACCAAAAGAGAAATGAAAGATGGAATGATCTCACTCAAACACTGCCCACCTGCCCACCAGCATAATCCCATGTGCTTACACAACCTACATGCTGTAAAAGGTGTCGAGGTAAGGAGGTAGGTAGGTATCGACAAGTCCTACCATTATATCCACAGTCGACAAATGGTTCTCTTTCTGCTCTTTTTCTGTGTGGTAACCATTAAGCGATTTGCACCACATGAGTTGCCGCCGTCATCCATGTAGAAAAGTCATGTCAGCCGTTATAAAGTCGCCCAGCAGCCAGCCGGTTGTTGGGTCTTGTGACTAGTTGGTGAATCCCTGATAACTGACCCATGGACTGGCGAAATACTTGCCCGTCTTCCCTTTCCTGTTGCCAGCTTGAGCCTGCATATCCCATGCGCATCTGACAGATCTCAGATCGCGATTGCTCTATTGGCCCCACGCCGATTCCTACACTACCATTGACACTACCAGTACGCTCGCCCACCCGCCAGCCGCGCCTAGTACGTAGTAGCAAGAGCATCATCACAGCCAGCCGTCTTTTTTTTTTTCTTACTTCCGACCAGGGAAATAATAATCAAATAAAATACAATTAAAAAAATAAAGTCCAGAGGATCCGACCGCCATGACGGTTGCCGCTCATTGAACTTCTGCTTCCTTTGCCGAATATTATTTTTCTTCCCTTTGCCAACTTCCCTGGCGCCTCTCCTTTCTAGTTGAGTTGTTCTTTGCTCTGCGCGTTTGTCGCCGCCGCCGCCACCGCCGCCGCCTTCTTCTTCGCCTTCTTTCGCTGCCTCGTTCTCGGTTCGTGCTATCTATCTATCTCTGTGGTCCACAACGTCATTTCCACTTGGTCATCTACACGGGCCTCCGACTCCGCTCGACAGCCACATCCTCGGTCCACATCTCGAGATCATGTCTTCCCTCGAAGCCAAGATCGTCGTCCTTGGTTCGCAGGGCGTCGGTAAAACCTCATTGCTCATGCGCTATTGCAAAGGCGCTTTCAACCCCTCGCAAACAACGTCGACAGTCGGCGCCAGTTTCATGACAAAGCGCGTGGTGGATAGTGATACAGATACCGTTGTGCGACTGCAGATATGGGATACTGGTGCGTGAACCTTGTTTCTAATCCAAGCATTTCTCTTCTTGATTCTAACTCAAACTTTATTTATAGCTGGCCAGGAACGGTTCCGCTCCATATCGCGACTCTACTATCGCGGCGCCAATGCATGCATCCTCTGCTATAGCATCACGGATGCGCAGTCATTCGCAGAGATGGGCGTATGGCTCACCGAGCTAAGGCGCAACCTGCCATCCGACATCATCTTGCACGTTGTAGGCACAAAGGCTGACATCGTCGCCCGCGATCCGACCCGCCGCGAGGTCCCCTTCGAGCGCTGCATAGCATACGTAGCCGAGAATCTGGCTCCGGGCCAGGGCAATACCCCGCCCCCGACCGCGACTCCAGGTGGCATGATGACACCCGCTTTGCAGAGCGAGATGGGCAGCGGTGGCTTTATGAACAGTGTGGGTGGCATCCTAGGCGAGCCGCGCAGCCCGAGTAGTAAACGGAGCTCCGGGTTCTGGGGCCAAGAGGTGGGCTGGGACGCATGCCACGAGATTAGTGCCGAGAGCGGAGAAGGTGTCGAGGAGGTCTTCCGGGTCGTTACGAGGAAGCTGGTTGAACAGAACCGCAAGATGGAGCAGGCATTGCTGGCTGCCGTGGCATCACCCGGCACACCTTTCGACCGCAGCCTTGACACGGGCTACTTTGACGGCGTCAACCCGAGGGGAAGCTTTAGAGTCGGCCGCGACAGGAGAAGCTGGCTCTTCTCCCCGGGGTTTTCGCCCGCTATTACTGTCGAGAACCCAGCACACAATGGAACCGAGCAGAGCGTACAACAAGTCCAGAGAAAGAACAGTAGCAAATGCTGCTAATACCGTATTCGACTACAGACATTATCGGTTCCATACCAGCCAAGTGGTAGCAGGCCCACTGGTCAAAAGGCGAACGAGCCTGGAGCAGGCATCCCTTCGACCCCTCGAAATTTTACATCATGAGCGTATTCATCTTAAAGGACGTCTTCCTGCTGGAATGGGAAGGTACCCATTCTTGATACATTTGCCAAAATGCGCAAGATCAGGCACAGCGAGGACAGGCAATTACGGCGTTCATGACGATAAGGTTGTTTTTCTTTAATTTCAGTTTCGTTTGTGCTATTTTTCTTTCTCTTTGGTGGCACGACAAGGGCGTTTTTGGCATACCTCACCTACAGGCGTTTGCATCAAGGTTATAGCATATTTTGAGATCATTGGCATTCATATCGCATGTCGCTTGCTGTCGTTGACGGGCCATGTTTTCATTTTTGGCGATGCATAAATCTCATCCTCTCGCGAGATCTGCAAGGATTTGGGGGGTATTCTAGTTAGAATATTGAATCCTTTCATTAGACTTGGTACTTGTGCCGTGTCAGCATTGTGCAGATCATTGATTGAGACGTTTTGTTAACAAAAAGATATTCAAGATTTTCTGCCAACCCAGGTTGAATCAAGTGGCACCGTGAACCCCGGCTTGCCAATCATCTTTGCCGAGGTCGATTCATGGTCAGATGATTTTATCTCAATGCCTTCTCCTTTTCCTGAGGCCCACCTTGGACGTCGTCAGCAGCCACGAGTTCGGATTTTTCCGAGCCTGCCACCACTCCCTTTGGAGCATTGCCTTGAGTTCCCAGTCTGATAAACGGGGCAAACAGGACGCTCGCCCCTGCGAGAGCCACACATGCCTGAAAGGTTCTGGTGTATTTGAGCATCGGGTCGGCCATGCCCGCAGGGGTGAGTTCGACGGAACTGAACACGGCAGTTGTGATGCCCATGACGGCCGTGCTGGACAGTCTGATGACAACGTTGAAGATACCGCCGGCGAGGGATTGCTGGTGAGGTGGAAGACTGCTCATGACGTACATGTTTGCCACATTAAAGTTGAAATCGGCACCCGCAACATTGAGAATGAGCGCAGGGAAGATAAAGGCAAAATAGTTGCTGTCCTGACGCATAAACGACAGCAGCAAGCTTGCGGCCAAGAAGCAGAGCGAGCCGCCAATCATGATCAAGGTGTTGTTGACCTTGTGTAGAATATGCCCGGCGATGACATTCCAGATGAGACCCGCGACGGCCATGGGCAGCAGGTGCACGGCGACAATAATGGTCGGCAGCTGCTGGACGCTCTGCATGTAGTAGGCTACCCAGAAGCCAGACGCCGTAAAAGCCATCATGCCCAACAAAATGGTCACAATGACGAGGCTAAAGTTGCGGTCCCGCCAAATCTCGGGCGGCATCAGCGGCGTCGGGTAGGCCCGCTCCCAAAAGACAAAGACGACGAGGAGGACGACGCCGACGACGAGCAGCGCCACCACGTGCGCCCGAGACCAGCCGTCGTCGGGCCCCAGGGTGAGCCCGGCCGTGAACATGCCGGTACCAAAGATGGTGAGGACGGTGCCGACATAGTCGAAGCGCCGCAGGGCCCCGAGACGCTCCCTGAGCGGCGCGCGGTCAAAGTTTTCTACATTGGGGACGGCCCAGACGGCATGGGCGGTGAAGAGGGCCCAGAGTATGCATAGAAAGATGTAGGCGGCTCGCCAGGTCGAGACGGACGACGCAATGCCGCACACAATCATGCCAAAGACGAAACCAAGCGGGTTGCCGGCGCTAAAGGCTGAGAAGGCGAGATTTTTTCTTTTCGATGGTGCTGCCTGTGAACCATGACGATGAAATCAGTACCTTGTTCTCTTGTGCAGAAATCTCGGTTTCATATATTCTCTCAAACAGGGCTGATTGAGGAGACTCGATTCCGGTACACGATGCCGAAAGCAAGCAGGTCCCGGGTCATTTAAAGTCACTTACTGTACGTCAAATTAGTACTGGATCATGGAAAATATCCATGAAGTGAAGGGGGAAAATATAATGATCTTACCATAAGCCGCTCCAAGAATTCCAATGGCTGGAGGTACAACCATGGCTGATGGAAGCCCCTAAGTAAAAGTCGACATGTTAGAATTTCTATATCCTTATGCAAAACGACAGAAATAGAAAGGTTCCGTGAGAGGCGCTTATATTCAAGTGGAGAGTTCGGCCCAAAGTAAAAGTACAGGTACTTATTGAAATGAAATCAGCCGTCTGAGTTTACTCACTAGAACGCCGCACCTAATCAATAAAGACCATGTTAGCTTCTTCATCTCTGATTTCCATCGTAGTATGGAAGAATATTGGGATTGCCCTGCGGTATACAGGTCCGTGTCACGGTTTTTCTCTTTAGCATCTTACAATATGACCATCCAAAAAGGATTCTGGGCAAAGGCCAACAACAAAACAAACGCGCTAAACGAGCCCATGCCAATGACAAACATGGCCTTGCGGCCGAGGAGATCGGCGAGCTGGCCCAGGGCGAGCTGAAAGGCGCCGGCGACGAGCGACGTCGAGGCCGTGATCCAAGAAATCTCCCCCTGGGTCATGCCCAGGTCGCGCCCGATGCTGGCCGTCACGATCATGCCCACGCCCGTGAGGAACGACGTCGTGGCCGTGGCCACGGTGGCCTGGAAGACAAAGGATACCTTGAGAAGTGGCGCCGTCGAGTCAGTTTTTTCTCTTGTTGTGCTTGACCCATAAAGTGTATTATGCGTTGTGGGGAGACAGGTTCATATCCGCAAAGGGAAACACAAAAGGGCGAGTATGGAACTTGCTTCTTTTCCCTTCTTCATGAAATTATACACACGTACCTCTTGGAATGTATTCTTGAAACATGCCGGGCGCTCACCAAAGGATGTCTTGATACGCTGCAGCGGACTGCCCTGCTGCTCAACGTCCTCGCGCACCTCGATGCCGCCGCCGCCTGTCGGAGATGCTGCCGAACCGGAGAGTCGTGTTGTGTGCTCCGCTGGCGCGGCCTGCTCCTGACCCTTCACGTCCGCCATCTTTTTTTTTTTAACGCCGTTCTTTCCCAAAAGATGCACCCCTGCTCAGTCAGTGCTGGGGAAAAAAAAATGAGTTCCCGACAGAGGCGATGGACTGAAGCTACAATTGTTTCATTGAAAAAAAGGTCAAGATAGATTCAAGAGTGTGAGAAAAGTTGAATGGGCGGTTGATTACCTATCGTCCACTCGGAAGAGCCCAGCAAACTTACCCTGAATGTAGGTAGGATTAACCGAAACCCGATCATCGGGGGAAAGAAAATAGATACCGTATGGTAGTGAGAGTGGGACCGCCACGGGGGAAGTGGCTTGCGCAATCCTTCTCCATCCCGGATGCGGAATCACCTATTTTCGGATAGTCGAGCCGACTAGCAGACCGGATGTCGCCCAAGAGAAATGGAAGAAGAGACGGAAAATTTAAAGAGAAAGAAAGAAACAACATGGTCAGATTCAGCATATCAAATGGGAGAGGCATACCTAGCCAATGATCCATCTCCAAGTGTCTAGGCAAAGTCTATGAGTATAACCGGGAATTCTGTAGTACGATTTAGCATCCGGCATGTCGAGTTTGCTGAGAGCTTTACCAACCAAATACTCTCCAATCCGTACTCCGCAAATTAGGTTACACTTACATTTTGCTTAATCACTCTCTGATAAGCAATGTGCAATGATTCCAAGTATGGGGATTTCAGCCAGTGGCACGAAAAGGAACTGCATCTTGTACTTTATTGAATTGGTATTTGGGAAAAAGCATAAGAGGCTGTAAATTCACCCAGCAAGTCGCCCTCTTCTCATTTCACAAGATGCACTTCATGTATAAACCGCAAATCAAAGGTGTATTGATCAAGTGCGCGGGCTTCTCAAAAAGCTGACAACACCACTACAGTAACCCACGAGGTTGTTGAGCCTCTCGCACTCTTCGGCCTGGTGCCTCTTCCAGTCTTGCAAAGCCGCCATCAGGGTATCGCTCTCCATAATCATGTCAAAATGCAATCGCAAGAACACCGTCATCCACGCTTGCGTCAGCTCGTAGTCTTTGCGGGACTGGAGCCGGCTGGTCAAGGCTCGAATGAACTGAAGCAGCTCGTTTGAGTCTTCGTCAACTTCACTCGCGGATAGAGATCGAAGCTCGAGATCAGCACTGGAAGGCGAAAGGGACTTGAGATGCTCAATGAAATCATCGTCTAGAGGTCGGGTCAGTAAGGTTCCAGCCACGGCGTCGAATTTATCTATGATTCTTGACTTACAATTTCCGCTCTCTGCACCATTCCTCAGCTTACTTGTGAAAGCTTCTTCACTGCGAGAGGATCGGTCAAACTTTGTTATCCTTGATTGACTTGTGGCAGCATCACCGGCCTCTGCAATAGCACCGGCCTGGGGCACAGATGAGTTGGTGGTGGAAGGCAGGAAGAATGGTGCCTTCTCGGGTTGCTTAGGTGCTTCCTGAGGCTTGTTTCTCTTCTTGATGAGATCGAGATGCAAGAGCGTCTGCCATCTGCTTCGTGGTACAAGACTGAGAGTCATCATTTCGGCGCTCAGCTGATCGAGAGATGGTGCAGCAACAGTGTCTTCGTCTGCCGGCGCCGCTTCTTCGAATGCGGCATCAATCAATCCTTGGCCGCCTTCTCCAGACGTTGTCGGTCCATCAACCTGACCAATCTCCTTTTCGGAAATCTGTCTAGTGGGGACGTGCGTGAACAATGTCTTGTTAGTCCACACATTGACCCCGAGTTGGCCTTCAGCCGCAGCAGCCAGATATTCACCAGTCAGAGAGAAGGCCAGAGCAGTGCATGGCTGTTCCAAACGGATAGCATCAATCAGATGGCTCGTCGGCAGGTCCCATACACGGATAATGGAATCTTGCGAAGCCGCCACAATCCAGCGTCCATCATTAGAGAATGTGAAGTCGTTGATCTTGCCTTGGCAACCCCAGAACTCTCGAATCGTCTGCTTCGTTTCAATGTCTACCACTCTTATCGACTGGTCGTCGCACGAGAATGCAATCAGATCATTTGCTGCGTGGTATCGGCATCCAGTGATTGCTGTCATGGGTGCCCAGCTAATTTCATGCTTCAACCTTCCAGTCAAGAACTCCCAAAACTTGATCTTCCCGTCAAGAGAACAGCTAATAATATAGTTGTTCATGGAATCAACGATGATGCCAGTAACTGCTTTCGTATGTTTGCCAACACCGGCAGCAAAGCCAGTCGTCGACCTTGCATCGAGCTGCATAATACTATCAGCTTGTCTGAGCTGCTGCATCTTGGCCTGTCTCGCTTGAGCCGGTGTCAAGGTCGAAGGATATCTCTGGCGATGCACTCCTGACTGCAGATTGTACATGTCGATGGTACCGCCAATGGATCCAATGACGGCAAAAGTGCCGCACGGACTAATGGCTACAGTCGACACGTCTGTCCGATCACCAGTCGGGAAAGCCCACCGACCTGCTCTTTTCCGGCCCCAGAACCAAGTGCGAGCATAAGAGTCATTCTTGTGAGCCGTCACGACGCTTTCCCATCCAGTCATGCCACTAAGCTCCGCATCCGAGGGCTTGCTCTTGCGATCTTGCGACTTTTGCCACATGGCTTGCTTTCCAGGCATGGCACCCATGCCACCGTCTCGGTTGAGGGAGCAGGCAATGCAGGTAATCTCTGGTGCCTTGAGATCATCAAGCGTTGTTGTAGGTCCATTCTTGAGAACGTCTCCAGCCAGGAGACCAAACTTCTTGGCCTTCTTGCGAATAGCGCCCTGGCTGAGCTCTGTGCTCTGCCCGTCTCTGCGAAGACTCCAGCCCCACAAACTCCTGTCTTGACCAGCGCTGAGCAGCCATTTATTCCCAGCATCCGCGCCATCAAAGTCGGACGGCAGGAATTGCAAAGAAGTTACTGGGGCGGCATGCCCACTTCTGGAGTGAAGAATGCGCGGGATCGGTGAAAAGGGAGTCTCGTCAAAGATCCAGGTCTTGAGGGAGTTGTCTCGGCCGCTGGTGACAATGACGGGCTGTCCTGCAAGGAACTCGATCTTGCTCACTCCCCCACGCACGGCGGGTCCATCTCGAGAAGGCGGGTTGTGCGCACTTCGAAGGACACCCATAACTCGACCTCCCTTGTTGAGATCCCAGAAAGTGACATCGCCGCTTGCTGACGTTGCGGTAGCCATAACTCCATCCTTTCGTCCATCCTGTCCTGCACCCTGACCATCGGTTCGGAAAGTGATGGCTGTCACGGGCGCGTCTTCTGTGCCTGCGTTGACTCGAAGGACTGTCTTGTCTGTCAAGATGTTATGGACGATGAGTGGGCCACTTGAGTATGCGATACCCATGAGGGAAAGAACCGGCGAAGGTTGTAAGCAAGTGACAGCGCCGCAATCTGCAGATGGCGGGACAATGGTGTAAATGAGCTTGCCTGTCGAAACGTTCCAGATTTCCACCCATCCGTCCCGTCGACCGACAAAGATTTTGTTGAGATAGGTTGGCATGGTGCAGATGCCACCGCTGATCTCATTGTCGCCCTTTTTTGCGGCCATGGTGAACAGCGTTGTGTAGTGCTCAAGTGTTTCCGTCTTCCACACCTCGATTCTGGTCAGACAAGCCGCAATGATCCAAGAGCCGGACACCAAGATCTGCTTGACGGGCTCTTCGAGATCCAGCGGAAGCTCTAATTCAGCAATTTTTTTACCTCTCTGCAGAACCCAAAGGCCCTGTGTTTCTCCATTGCGCGCATCTCCGAAAGCAGCAAAGACCTTCTGCCTCCAAGCGTGTGTGGCGGTAATGTCAAATGGCGTTTGTGGCCTGGTGATAAAGACCAGGTTGAGACCGCGTCGCAAGTCGTAGGTCTGCAGAGAGCGGCCGACCGACGTTGTCAATTGAAAGGTTGTCTTTCCCAAAGGAACAGTTGTGAAGGGAACATTCGTTGGCGAGACAAGTCCTATCGTCTAAGCACAAGAAATCAGCATGGGCTTCAACACTCTTCCTGGCGCATGCTCTGCGAGATTGAACATACCCGGTACGGGGCGAATATCCTCGACTGTTGCTTCTGAGCCGAGGGCTTCTGAGACACAGCGAGCTTCTGGCGCTTGGCCAGAGGGCCGTCTTGCTCGGAGTGCGGCATACTCGGGAGGCGGCTTGAATAAAGAGGCACGATTTCGGTGTGTTCGTCCTGTTCTGATCCGGTGCTGTCGCGAGCTTGTCGAAAAAAAAGTTACCGAAAGTTTTCGGGTAACGGGGCTTATCTTATCGCCGCCCGTGCCCCTCCTAAATGTGACCAAGCTCTGTTACTGTGACCAACTCATGTAACCAATTTCCCGCCTACCTGTTTTCCTCTGAAAGCAGTGGATATTCGACATGGGTAAAATACCACCAGCTTTTCGCTTAGTGAACAACTGATGCGATTGAAGATATGGAATTCGTAGCGTGGCTTGAGGCCGAGTTGACTGATACTACAAGCATGCACTGCCTGTACATAGTAATACTCATCAGGTGTCTGCATCTCAAATGTACATATTCGCAGTCTAAGTGGGTGAGTACATTAAGGTGTGTAGGTATTCGAAGTGCTTTGTATTGATGTTGTTCATTCGCTAAAAGATTGGTGCATAAATGCCGATCCCGATAGCGTTTTGGTGCACCTGGTTCTAACTTATAATCTTCGCCCAGAAAGCGCCTCGTCTTTGCGGCATTGTTGACAGCTTCGACGTTGAGGTCGAACAGCGTTGTTTTGTGGCAAATCAT
>NW_006917093.1:5110008-5116912 GCF_000516985.1 Pestalotiopsis fici W106-1 | reverse complement strand
GGTTAAAATTGAAGCAACAGAGATGAGATACCGCTCCGATCAATATTTACCTATCTTTTACTGGTATGAGCTCCCTCAGAGCATTATTGTTGGCGCACGTGAGCAGTAGCCCCTTTGAGCACAGCATTTGCAAAAACCCGGTGCTGTTTGGGTTTAGGTTTGTCATCCAGCGCCCCAAACCCCGGGCTCTGACAGTGTTGTCATGGTAGTATGCTTTATTACCATGCAGGGTGCCACTACATTGGATCGGTCCCCAGAATGGGCAGGGTGTCTTACCTATACTCTAATATGGTTTACTGACAGGCTGTCATGCCTTGGATTAGCTAATGCCTAGGCCTGGCAGACGCTATATGCTTTCCGGTGACGAGACCAAAGAGAACCCGGAAATTCCACTGTGGAAACAATGACGGATTGGCTTTCACGACAACGTCTCAATTACCGGCCCAGGCTTGCGATTAGAGGGGGGAAAAACAAAACCAAAAAACGCTGTGTTTATACGTGGATTGCTGGCCACCTATAATTGACGGTGAACGGCTTGCTGCTCCACACTGCAAAGGTAGGTGGCGATTCTTCCAAGCTCTTCTCAAGGCTCGATCGCATTGAATTCCACCATCCCCATCTCAACCGTGAAATCATCTGTTGCCAAAGCAAGCTTGTCATTGATGAGCTAGGTACTTAGATTAGGCCGGCATTGGTGCAGATTTTATGAAACTACCTATCGACAGTGACCGCAGCGTGCTTTCAAGAGAAGCCACATTCCCCCGCTAAACAGTAGCAGACTAAAATTTCTGCAACTGAAGCTTAACTGGGCCCCGTATGGTCAGAGTCTGGACCTACTAGTTTTTCGACTGGAGACGCGGACGCTGGATCTCAACACCACTTGAATCGAAGCACAAATTCCATCAAGTAAAGGAATTCTCGAGGGTGGATTTGTGTACTGTTTTCCTTCCTGTCCAAAACCTTCCACACTCCACTCCGATCATTTACCCCCCGTCAACGCAAAAGTTAGTGGGCATACAGGGCTCGCTCTCAACCTTTGGTCTCCGGACCGACCCAGTCGCACGTACGTAACCTACACAGTAGGTACACTGCAGTACGGTAGCCATGGATACCAGCGCAAACCGAGGCGGTAGTACTGGGCCTGCCAGACGACGGGCGTCCCGCTCTGGATCGCACTCCCATAAACTTTCATCGGGCAGCGTCTCCAGTATCTCCAGTCGCAAAGGCCGGCACGTCGAGCCAGTAGCCAGCTTCGAGGTACCTGTGGATGCGGACCTGTCCATGCCTCCACCGCCAATGCCATTGCCAGTCAAAAGCCCTCGTTCCTCCTTTCCCCCTACCCGCCGTGAGTCCAACACGTCTGAAAGTGCCTGGAGCGAAGACCATCGTCCCTTCCAGGCAAATCTGCGCAACGTGAGCGGCTCCTCTCCCCTGTTGGCCGATGATTCGGATGACGTTGCCGTCGACGACCATGAAAACACCACCCCGCGACTAGGCCCCACGACTACTGCTCATCATATTATTCGGGATCCCAGCGGCAGCATCGACCGCCTGCCCGAGCCAGCATTGACTACAAGGTCCTCCTTCTCGGACGAGGGCCTCTCTTCTAAACGACTTTCTGTCTCATCCATTTACTCTTTAGCCTCAGCTCGCGGTATTCCCAGTCCTGCATCATCAGAAGGTGGCATCTCTCGTTCAGTATCAGGCGTTATCATGGCATCCAATAAAGGATTGGGTCCTTCTCCAGGCCACTCCGAGTCTGGCCTGTCCAATGTGATAGTCACCACCTCATCAACTTCCTCGCAGGCCCAAGCTAGCACTTCTCATCAGCTGGCACCGCGGGAGACAACTCACCCAAACCCGTTGGACGCAGTCAGGAGAAACCCTACCAAACCAGACCCAAACACCCGACCTCAGGCGCCAACCCGGTCCCGCAGTAGGGCCAAGAGAAGATTCAGTGGAAGCACTGTAACTAGCAGCCATAGTCCCAGTAGTGAACGTGGCATTCAGACCGAGGTCAAGAAGGATAAGTCCGAGGCCAAGTCGGCACCGCTGGGCATCATCGGCGTATGTGCTTTGGAATCCAAGGCGAGGAGCAAGCCCAGCCGCAATATCCTCAATCGACTCAGGGGAAGCGATGAGTTTGAGGTTGTCATGTTTGGTGACAAGACTATTCAAGATGAAGGTTGGTAGTACTCGACTATTCAAGCCAGGAGGAATTTTTTTGAAACTGTACTGACAAAATACAGATGTTGAAAACTGGCCCATTTGCGACTACTTGATTTCCTTCTACTCGGATGGCTTTCCTCTCGAAAAAGCCATCTCATATGTCAAGGCGAGAAAGCCCTTCTGCGTCAACGATGTCCCTATGCAAAAGATTTTATGGGACAGACGTATATGCCTTCGGATTCTGGACATGATAGGTGTCCCCACCCCCAGAAGAGTCGAAGTCAACCGCGATGGCGGCCCTAGCCTCCTAACACCCGAAATCGCCAAATATGTCAAAGACGTTACCGGGCTCACTCTTGATCCCTATGACCCGGAGATGGTCCCTGCTCCGAGAGTAGTTGAAATGCTTGACGATGGAGATATTCTCAGCGTCGACGGTACACTTTTGAAGAAGCCTTTTGTCGAGAAGCCAACCAGTGGCGAGGATCACAACGTTATTATCTATTTTCCAAAGTCACAGGGCGGCGGTGCTCGCAAGCTTTTCAGAAAAATCGGCAACAAGAGCTCGGAATTCGTTGAGGATTTGGTCGTGCCTCGGGCTATCAGTGAACCTGACAGCAGCTACGTTTTTGAACAGTTCATGAGAGTGGAGAATGCCGAGGACGTCAAGGCTTATACCGTCGGGCCCAACTATTGCCACGCCGAAACAAGAAAATCCCCCGTCGTGGACGGAATTGTTAAGCGCAACACGCACGGCAAAGAAATCCGCTATGTCACTCCGCTCAACGACGAGGAAAAGGAGATCGCGAGGAAGATCTCTACCACTTTCGGGCAACGCGTATGCGGCTTCGACTTGCTCAGGGCAGATGGTAAAAGCTATGTGATTGATGTCAATGGTTGGAGCTTTGTCAAAGACAATGATGACTACTACAGTCATTGCGCGAGGATCCTGAGAGAAATCTTCATTCAGGAAAAGCTTCGTCGGGGAGGCTCGACACCTCCGCCATTGCCATCTCCCACAACACTCGATCATCGCGATCCATTGTACAAGGCTGCCATGTTGGCCAAGGATCGAGAACCTCGAGGCGAGGCTTTAGAAACGACCCCTGTCAAGTCACCAGCTGCAGTCAATGCCCCAACATCCACGCCAAGGCCATCTCAACTCGAGGCCACAACTGCAGAAGATGTCGGTATGGTGTCGGCTTCAACATCTGAAGCTGGTCCGTCGGTAGCACCGTCCAAGGTCCAGAGCGGCCTCACGTCTCCACTACCCGCTGTTCAGGCAGACGCTGTGGTAGCCAGCCTTCCGGCAACTGCGCCGCCCACGCTACCTGGAACACCATCAGTGGTGCCAAGTGATGTTTCCGGTCAGACATCGGAGCAACCAACGCCTCCGCCGCCACCACCAAAGCATCAGTGGAAGCTCAAAGGCCTAGTCTCTGTCATACGCCACGCAGACCGGACGCCTAAACAGAAGTTCAAGTTCACGTTTCACACGCAGCCTTTTATCGATCTTCTCAAAGGCCATCAGGAAGAAGTCCTGCTCATAGGCGAAGCTGCACTAGCCAGCGTCATCGAAGCTGTTGACCTGGCTATTAGGCAAGGCGAGGAGGACGCTTCAAAGCTCAAGACTCTTCGAAACGTCTTGATCAAGAAAGGCGGTTGGGCCGGCACAAAAGTTCAGATCAAGCCGATGTTTCGTAAGAAGAAGACGGAAGAAATGACCCCTACTCCTGAAGCCAAGACGGCAGAGAATCAAGAGGCACCAAACGCACCAGACAGCTCTGTCGATGCAGCATCTAACGAGGTAAAGGAGACTGAGCCTCCAAAGGAAGCCGACAGCTCGAATCCAGCCATTGAAGGCCAAAGACGTCCGGCCAAACGCAGTGACTCCATGTCTGGCGTGACAATGTCCAAGTTCACTGCCGCAGAGAACAGCCTGGTGCTTGACAAATTGCAATTGATCGTCAAGTGGGGAGGAGAGCCTACACACTCAGCCCGGCACCAAGCCGTGGAGCTTGCGCAAAACATGAGGAATGATTATCTACTTCTCAACCGCGACGTCTTGGATGAAGTCCATGTCTTTAGTAGCTCAGAGCGAAGAGTAACAACTAGCGCTCAAATCTGGGCCACAACGTTTCTTGATAGAGACGAGCTCCCAGAAGACTACATCACCGTCCGAAAAGACCTTCTGGATGATTCGAACGCCGCAAAGGACGAGATGGATAAGGTGAAGAAGAAGCTAAAGGGTCTTCTTCGTAAGGGTAATACGCGTCCCCCGCAGTTTGCTTGGCCAGACAATTTCATGGAACCATCGGAGGTGCAAGGGCGGGTAGTTCAGCTCATGAAGTTCCACCGTAAGGTCATGCAGCACAACTACGCCAAACTTACAAGTGGTGCAATGAATTCCTTGACGGCGCTGAGCAACTCCAGCGCGGAGAAGCTCAATGGTGAAGGCTCTGGATCGTCGGCCTCGTCGCTTTCGCAAGCCAACACGATAAGCAACATTCAGGCCAGATGGTGTTCGCAGGAGGATCCAGAGTTGTTCCGTGAGCGTTGGGAGAAGTTGTTTATTGAGTTCTGCGATAATGAAAAGGTGGACCCCAGCAAGATCTCGGAACTCTACGACACCATGAAGTTCGACGCCCTCCACAATCGAGCTTTTCTCGAATGGGTCTTTACACCGACCAAGGAGATGCTCCAAGAAGAGTTCAACATTGTGATTGGGCGTGACGGAAAGACTCAGGAGTTCGAGGAGGGCAAGGAGAGTAAGAATCCTGACGACAAATCCGATAAAGGTCAGGCCTCGGGTTCATCTCCAAGTGACAAAACGGATAAGTCTGAGCGCACTGAACGGGGTGAAAAATCCGATATTCAAAAGACTGCCAAAAGGATATTCAGGCGGCGGTCTTGGAGAAATGTTCGGCAACAAGGCGAGGCTGCTCTACCTGAACAGTACTTCAAGCTACAAAAGGGGAGCGGTCCTACCAAAGCAAAGACCGATGCTCGTTTCGAGCCTCTCAGAGAGCTCTATAAGCTGGCCAAGATCCTGTTTGATTTCATTTGCCCTCAAGAATACGGAATATCCGATGCTGAAAAGGTTGGTCTCAATGAGTTGAATCCACCACCGCCAAAAAATACGTTCCATGCTGATTATAAGTTTATAGCTTGAGATTGGACTTTTGACCACGTTGCCCCTACTCAAGGAAATCGTGCAGGATCTCGAGGAGATGCAAGCTTCAGAAGATGCGAAATCATTCTTTTACTTCACAAAAGAATCCCATATCTACACACTGCTGAATTGCATCATGGAAGGCGGCATCAAGACAAAGATCAACCGTGCGACTATACCCGAGCTTGATTACCTATCGCAGATTTGTTTCGAGCTCTACGAGTCAGAAACCAAGCCACCTGCCTCGTCTCCGGACGATCCGTCGACGTTTGCATACAGCATCCGCATCACAATCAGTCCCGGTTGTCATATATACGACCCGCTAGACATCCAGCTCGACAGCAAGCACTGTATTGGTTACGCAGCACGCAGAAGTCTGACTGACCACAACGACTGGAAGACCGTAATTGAGACTCTTCGGACCAAATTCCACCAGTAAGTACCCTTCTTCCAGATAAGTCGCGCATCAATATTGCATTGCTATCTTCTATCACAATGACGATTGGAACTCGCATAATGCTTCAGAAAATCGTGCTAACCGTGCGGCTAACAGGGTGAAACTGCCAAAGACATTCCTCGCAGTCAACCTGTCCGAAGCATTCACATTCCAAGAAAAGGAGCGCCATAACTCCGAGGTCGATGTGTTGGAGATGAAGAACCTTGAGCACACCAAATCACCAAAGGTGGCAGCTGCCACGCCATCCGACGATCAAGTCGACCCTAGCTCGTCTATTGAGCAAAAAGAGGTTCCGGCGGTCCCGGCGGTCCCAGAAGAGACACCGAAATGATTTCCCGCTCAATATCAGAGGTACGAACGGCTGTCGTCATGGAGCTGTCTGAGCGAAGCGTCCTAGATACCGGAACAAGCCCTTTAGACCCACAAGAAGTTTAGATGACGGCCAAGACTGGGCGATAGAGGCAGGTGTAAGTGCCGGCGGTGAGCAAGACTCTCGGCAAC
Source organism: Pestalotiopsis fici W106-1 (assembly GCF_000516985.1). NCBI lineage: Eukaryota > Fungi > Ascomycota > Sordariomycetes > Amphisphaeriales > Sporocadaceae > Pestalotiopsis > Pestalotiopsis fici. The sequence goes on along the minus strand of NW_006917093.1, from coordinate 5,110,613 downwards.
AAGCACATAGGATGACACCGGATTCGGCCCTGTTTCAGAATATGAGAATTGCGTGCTCTTTGCATAACTCAGCGTAACTACATCTTTATCGTTGTCGGTCATATTTTCTTGTTTTTCTTTCCTCCTTGCTTCTGCTTTCCATAACTTGTCTAGAGAGCATCCACCAGGAACTGCCAGGGGGTATGTTCACGGTAAAGCGCAGAAAATCTTTAGACAGCATAGATTAGACCAACCAGAATAGCATAGGGTAGCGCGGCATTGAATGTTAATCGTCTGGTTCGCCCCGACCGATAGCCATCCTTGAGCCAGTCTCGGCCCCTGGCAATCGTCCTAGCGCAGGTTCCCATTAGACTGCTTCTATGTGCGGACACTGAATTTAGCCACGCGACGATCGCATATGGACGGAATAGTAGTAGTCGAGTGCCTTCGATACTGCGGATGCTTCAGAACCTGGTAGCAATCAACTCACCGGTAAAGGATGGCATTGACAGAAAGAGTACCAACCGGGGGAGGGAAAACGTGATATCATTGTCGAAATCGAAGCCGTCAAGTTTCGACGTTGCCCATGTCTTCCATCTGCACGTTCGTCGGTTTTTCTCTCTTTC
>NW_006917093.1:5102415-5109908 GCF_000516985.1 Pestalotiopsis fici W106-1 | reverse complement strand
CACTCTCTCTCTCTCTCTCCCTCTTTACCCTCGGTATAATCCGTAGCAAGACGGGAAAAGTTGCGGGTTTATCTGTTATAGGTGGATATGTATGAATAGGTATAGATATTTTCATTTATCGGAAGCAACCCTAGTATTCTTAAACCATTTTTGCGGTGATCGCCTGGGGGGTGTTTCCCTTACCCATCATCGTTTCATTCCTTGTTGGTCTGCTTGCCGAGCTTGCTCTCCCTCGCCCTCTACGTCCCTCCCTCTCTAGCACACGCATTCGAACTTGCTTTATCCTCGCCAACGTATGTTGGGTTACGTACGTACCTGCAGGATCTCGCAGGTGGTGCCTACATGTTGCAGCGATAACCGAGAAGGAACAGCTTCATGGTCCTTCCATCTATCCGTATTAAGGCTTGTTGGATTGTATTGGATAGCGGAAGGAATTAAATGCCTAACTACCCGCCGTCCCGCCCGTTAGCCAATGAGTTGATCATGGCGAATCCAGAAATGTCAATGAATGGCTGCGGCACGGAGCCCCGGATCAACCGGGCGGTCCCTTGTCTTCTGGTGCCCATCAATTTCATGGGCCGGCGGCATTGCATGGCCAAAGTGTGAGATCAGGGCTACGTATTTCGATTCTACACAGTAGGTCGATCCTTCGTAGATCCCCGTATCAAGATTTGCAGATCTTGAACAGGCGATTGTCATACCTGCCATCTGCCATCTGATGTCGTAGTCGCCAGTCCGCATGGCTTGAGGATGTGTGACATGGGGAAAGGGAATGCAAGGTTGCATGGACAAGTTCTCCTGGCGGGGCCAGCCACCAAATGAGCTGGATTCGTAAGACTATTTGTGAATTGAGACCCAGCCTCCAGGGGAAGAAGAAAAAAGCTGATTCAATATGACAAAGCTCAAGGCCTGCGACCCAGCGATATCCCGTGCTCGCTTTCGGAGAGAAGTCCGCGAAAAGACGGGAGCCCCTTGTATCTGGTAATGCTTTCGTGTGAAGTCGGAGATGGCTCCGCTACCAATTGCGATATCCATACATCGTGTGAACGGGTGTACTACTTCGACATCCGGCACCGAACCCTGCTTTGTGAGCAGGCTCATGGTCATTCTATTTTTGACTCTTGGAGGGGGGGAGTTGGGTAGGTTTGCCAACTTTGGGCACTGTTGGTGGGAACTCAAGGATCTCGAGGGGCAGTCTCAATCCGTGTAATAATTCATGAAGAATCAATGTCATGATTGCGTCAGCAGCCTCTGAAGAGATGGTCGTAATTACTCCCGTGCGTACATGAGCCGCCTGTCTATAAGTCCCGTACATTTCACCAATTTCGGACTGGAATGCGGGGGGTTCGATACCACTGATCCGCTCAAGGTCCCCATGTCTAGGCGAACGACCAGGTTTTGGCCAAGACGATGAATGAAGCAGAGTTTTAACGCAAAGCTCACTTTACTAGTACTATGGTCAGACGAGATAGTAGCCCTAGCAAAGCCAAGAAATTATGACCTGGACTTGACAGTCGTTGTTTGTGTATGATGATGCTTCCAACCTGTGGCGAAAACGTACCCCCCCAAAGGAAGCATTGAAGTTGGATATTCTATTCACAGAGGGTCGAGAACAGTAAACGATTTCTCGTATCTTCTGATTGGGGCGGCTGGTACTGATCAGGGATCTAAAGATTTGATACAAAACCTTGACTGCGTGCTTCCCCCGGCATAGTCGAACACAGGCTTTGACCAAACTCGTGAGATACGAGTAGTAGCATGTTGGCTTCGGGATTGTCGCAAATTCCATAACAGAGGTACTGTGTAGGACGTCTCCTGGTCAAAAGTAGTAGTGCCTGGATTAGCGCTTGTGGGTCGCAATCGCTGATCATCAGCTTGGTCTATATCTCAAATTCAGCCCTACTTGAGAGTAAGTATGACAGAAGAAGAAGAATAATGTCGGGCTCCAAGTCAACAGCCATGCAACGAATATTCTGTACCTCTTTCTGGTGTAGCAGCTGTCCATATGCCACGGAAAATCGAAAATCATGCAAGACATGAAGAACAAGAGGAGAATCGCTGTTGCAGTGGGCGCATAACTTGGTCTCGTCATGTCATATGATGACAGGGAGTGCGAGGGCATTCGGGAAGATCCACCGGCGGCCAGATCAGTCAGAACGGTTCCTTGGATGTACAACATAATTATTCATACCATGCCACGCAGTCGCCAAGCCGGGGGAGGGCGGTAACCCAATACTGAGTACTCCATGCGCTGCACTAGGTAATGCGGCAATGCAGTACCTGCGGGATGAATCTATCGTCAACGATACGTAGAGCTCAAAACTCCTGGACAACGAGACGTGCCGCCAATACTTCTGTTATTACTTTGGCGTCTTACCTCCAGACTGCCAATCTTGGGTGCTCCCTTTTGAGCGTCTTGCAGACACTCATCGCCAACCATGAGGCTTGATCGGGAAAGTTGACTCCTTCCCCACGGACGAATCCATGTCAAATCCCTGCCCCATGGCCATCGACGCAACAGTGATGCTCACCGAGGCATTGGCTTCGGATGGCCATCCGCTTCGCTTCGTTATGGAGTTCCTGCGGCCAGGGAACGCCGCGCCGAGAGTGTGGCTCATGGGTCTGTCTGGTATCTTGACGGAACTGAGCACTCAATAATCCGCGAAATTGAGCCGCTGCAAGGCCGGTTGCGATAAACAGGAGACAGACCAAGGAAATTAAAAAGTGGAGAGAATTGAAGACTCAACCAGGAGAGAAAAGTGACCTTGTGAGACTTGCTTTCAGTGACGTTTCCTGATTAGCGCCATGAGTGGGCAAACGGAAGCCTTTCATCAAAAGTCGGCCGTAAGATGGTATGATCGTGAAGTTCTGCACTCGCACGTGAGCAATGTGCAAATGTATGTCGGTCTGCAGGATGACTCAAACGAGAGCAATGTTTTAAGAGGACGGCTGTCATCAAGCGGGCCGCATTGACGGCCGCATGAAGGGTCAGTAACATTGTAAGTCGTCGAGGCGGCCAGGACCGGGATGGTGACTTCTACTGATGAGGGGCAATTGAGCGGCATGTCTGCAGTCTACAGGGCGTATGTACTCGCTATGTGTGCTGTAGGTAATGTAGTTGCTGCGTATGGGGGCCATCGTGCAGAGAGGGTCGTCCGGGCTCGGTAAGGCGCAACAAGCAAGGTATGCACGTGCTCTCCGTGGGGTGCCGATCCGTTTCGAAGTTCGAACCCAGGACCCTGGTATGAAGATTGCCGCGACAAGAGACGACCCAGCCAAAGCAGGATTGCAAACCCCGATTCGAGCATGCAATCGATTCAGAAGACTTATGTGTAAGCCTCAGGCCCGGGCTGCTTTGGGCATTCCTCTCACTATAGCACATAGTGCTCGACTGTGTCCGGGCACACAAGTTAGAACCAGTGACGACATCCTTAGGTCCATGTCAAGCGCTGTCACGAAATGCCGCCGTGCGTGTAAGCGAAGAGTTGGGATATCTGAGGCGACAAAGGCGAGATCCATCAACGTTGCAGAAGAGCCATGCGTTTGGAAGAGAGCGGAGCGGCCATTACTGTGGGGCGCTTACAGAACAAACAAGTAATCATTTCCATGGTTGAGATTGTTCCTGAAGATACAAGTGACAGCTTGCAGTTGTTGGCGTTTTGGTCATTTCGGGGCGGGATGTGATTGATTACCAGGAGAGCCGTTCGTGTGTTTGCCAGCCGATGACAGGCCCAGCAGCCTGCCAAATATTGACAGTCCGTCCCCGTTGTGTCCAAACATCAATACATACCTAGGCAGGAACGAATGGAGGACAGTAAGCTGAGCCGTCGTTTACCTGTGCATTATTCATTGGTACAAGAAGATACCTATTCTATGTAGTTTGTAGTACTAAATATGATCTTATGTGCATTGTAGGGAGTGTTGATGCCTGCAGCAGCAGATGACATGCCCTGCCTGTTCTCGAACGATTGCATACATGGTGAGATGGGGCAATGTAGATGATCGAGGACAACAGAAGTGTTGATTTCAGCAGTCTTGAGGCGCAGTATTTGCAGATCCAGCATGAGAATGATTGTTGTTGTTATTATTACACAATTATTCCATTTCGGCGTTGTTCAAGTGTGGAAAGCAGGTAGCAATCTGTAAACCCCCCACTGCCCATTGGGTTATGGTTGCCTACCTCCCTAACGTTAGGTAGTATATAGTAGCTAGCGGTCATGTAGGAAGGTATGGCACCCCACGCGCGATCTCTCATCAGCGCCTTCCGGAATACTACCTTACATTACATACATGACTCTGTTACTGGCTATTTTCGACATTACACTTGCTTCCACTAAGCAGTTATCTTCAGTGCATCCAATGCACCCACGATTGATTCTGCGATACTACATTACCTGGCCTGGTACTGTAAGCAAGCCCCATGGTGCAGCGGATAGTCCCCCGATTCTAACGCCCGACCAAGGTCAAGGTAAGATCAAGTTCCTTGCCATCATTCGTTAAAAAGAAGATCGGACAGTCAAGATAATCATCTGCAGTCTGATGGATGACAACAGGGTAATGTAGCATCCTGACAGGACATCCAGGTATGTATGTACCTAGCCTGGAGATACACCATGTTTAGCGCAAGCGCGATCGCTGCTGGAGCCATGGCGATGGATGGTCCTGCTGTGGGACGATGCCGCGCCCGATGAACTCGGCTGTCCATCAGATTAGATTCAAAATCGATCCAATGATGCGACTGTCCGTCCGCCTTGCCAGCACCTATGGCCTTTCGCCTAATGGCATCATGATAGGTGTATCACAGTTTGGTTAATTAGGCGCGCTGGGCGGCGATATTTCAGCCTTCTCAGCCTGCTACTTGCATGAAGTGATTGTGTGCAAGCAGGCAGGTAGAGAGAGAGAAAGAGACTAACTTGTACATCATAAAAACCTGTCCTACTCAGGCACTCGCTCAATCAGTAGTTCATATCGAGTCGACTCCCAAAAGAAAAGCAGAAATGCATCAACTTTCAAGTCCAGGGCCACCGGATCTCTGCATCAGTTTCCTCCTTTGTGGATTGAAGCCGAGCACTACTAACGCATGCCCGTTTTCATTTTCAATCAATCCTCGCTGCCCGCCTCACCCCCCTCCAATGCTACCTCGATACTGTTGTCGTGTTCGATCAGAGCGTGGGGCAATGTCCCAATGTTGGCAACGGATAGCGAGGCATGGCTTCCCAACTTTACGTAGAGCCGTTTGGCAAGGAGCAGAAGAGTTGGGTAGGTAGTCACCATATTGCGACACCCTTCAATTCCGCACGCTTGACCGGCAAACCCAACGCTCGCTCGCTCGCTCTGTCTGTCTGTCTGTCTGTCTGGCTGCTGTCACATGATAGATATCACTACTAGTCGTCCCATTCCAATGCGCCCGCCGGCCGGGAGGGTGAGCGATGAACGCGTTTCGGCCCTGGTGACGTGTCCCGGCCAATGAAGTCCATATCTGAGTAGCAGAATCTCACACCGGGTCGTTTGTTCGACCCTGCTCGGCTATATCGGTCAAGATGCCAGCCTCCCAATCCGGTGTTTTCTGACACACGTCCTGGCTCACGTAACAAGACTTGTCGGCCCCATCCCCTGCCTGCGATCCGTCAACCCTGGCAGCTAAAGCAACGGTGATCGCACACAAGACCTGCTCTGGGCTGTGACATTTGCCTGGCACGCGCCTGGCGCATGCTGGACGATATGGTCATTGATTATCCGTCTCGCCGGATCCATAACCGAGGACGTGCAATGCATGCAGCCAGGCAGGTAGGTGGCCAGGGGAGGCCATTGTCCATTCTCTGATTTGCGAGGTGCGAACCCGTTTCTATCCTCTACCATGTGTGATCCGGTCCACCTCGGCCTGGCTGGTCCTTCGCCAACGGCCTCCCGACGCTGCACTCCACCTGTCGTCCTGTCCTGGCACGCTGGCAGACATGCCGATATTGTTAGTGCTTGCCTTGCTTGACTGCACTGCACCATGCCCAAGTATACCATTTCATCATCATCATCATCATCAATCAATCCATCAATCACCACCATAGGTGCGGGGGGTGGCTGATACTCGCTCGCTATCAACAACCTTGGGGGATTACTTTTCACCCGAATCAATCCAGCAGGCCCTTGCATGCTATCCCAACGGCGGTGCTTCCTCGCTGCCGCCAATTGCCGAAAGAGCCATATGGGGACTTGGCAGCCACCCTATGCCACCCTATGCCACACCTCAATCCATCCCGTATCAGCCCAGTGCAGTTCAAACCTCAAACCGCTCCCAAAGCCCATGTCATCGTTTGTTGATCCATTAAACGCTTGCTTGAGGCGGCGCAGAAATATACTTTCCCTGCCTTATACTTTTCCTGCCTTGGGATTCATCCGGCTGGACGGGAGACAATCAACCAGCCTCCACTATGAAACTCTATTTCCTTCTTGGCCGCACGGAGCGCCACGACTACCTTCTTAAGACGCCCCCCCCAGCGCGAAAATAATCGTGATGGACGACGGACATGGCCCCGGCTCGAGTAGGTGTCCCGATCGAGAGCCGGGCGTGTGTGACAGGGGAACAAGACAGAAAGCATCCGGCCTATTTGGGTCTCCTCGCTCTGTACGCAGTACGTACTTGCAAACTTAATGCCGCTTCGGCAGATCTTACAGTATTCTCTCTGCTCGGAAATCCAAGGACGGACGACCAACAGTCGCACGTACCCAGATATCTCTCACTCTCCTTGTCGATTGACTGACCGGTAAGGCAGAAAACCCCCTCCATTGGGATACCACATTATCCACCCAATTATCAGTTTGGGGGTCGGGGTTTTCTTGGTAATTGATCTCATTTTATTTCTAATACAAGATGTATCCCACCTTTTCGGTATTCTTCTGGAAGCTTTTTTGAGGAGACCGGGGGCCTAACAAGTCGTCCTATTCCGTACTACTGGGTATCTACATGGCTAACCTTAGCTACTAACAACCTATGCGCGGCGCTAATCACCACGGACGGGTTTTAGGTTTTTTTTTGGATCCCAACATCAGTCCACATCAATTCCAAAACGAGTTGCTTTGCTTCCCAGAACAGGCTCGTCTTTCCCAGCTTCTCCAGACAGACGGTCTTTTTTTTTTTCTCCTGCAAAGGTACTTTCGCCCCCATGCTGAATCCAGGACCTGACTAATGTACGCACGCTCTCGAATGTAGATGTGTATGCATGCACGTATATCTGCACGTATATGAAAGAGTAGTATGCCGACAAGGGCCTAGGCCAGAGCCCGACCCTCCCCCCCCTGGCCCGCGGCTCATTCATCAATACAGACATAATACATGCCCACCCACTTATTGACTTGCACGTACCTGACGACCTGGATGTGTACTGTACTTGCGTACACACCTCATGCCCACTTACAATTACACACATCATGAAATGCGAGAGAGAGAGAGAGAGAGAGAGAGAGAGAGAGAGAGAGTGTGTGTGTGTGTGTGTGTAGTA